>NC_090646.1:671188721-671323721 GCF_040937935.1 Hyperolius riggenbachi
GTTACACAGATAGGGAAGGTTTGAAAAGTATGATTAATGAAACTTAGATATACATATATATATATATATATATAGGTCCATAGGATGATAGCCATGGTCCTGAGGAAAATTTGGTACAAGAAAGGATGTCCAAGATGAGCCAGGAGGATGAAACAATGGGGGACAATAGATGGCATAAAAGGACACAAAGGGGCACTGAGGATGACACAAGGCGGACAAAAGAGGACACAGGAGGACACAAAGGGGCATGGAGGAGGAGACAAGGGGAACAAAGGAAAACACGGGACTACACAAAGGGACATGGAGGAGGGGACAAGGGGGAACAAAGGAAGACACAGGACTACACAAAGGGACATGGAGGAGGAGACAAGGGGGGCAGAGGAGGACACAGGGGGACAGAGGAGCACACAGGGGGACACAAGAGGGACAGAGGAGGACACAAGGGGGGCAAGGAAGAAGACACAAGGGGGACATTAGATGACACAAAAGGAGCACTGAGGAGGACACAGGGGACAGAGGAGGACACAGGGGGAGACAACAGGTAGGAGGGAGCCATAATAATTAGGGGGGGTACATCCACAAGACACCTCTGCGCCATGGATGCACCAGGTTTATTATATTTCTTTTCCTGGTTTTGTCCTCTAATCCTAGCTGCGTCTTATGGTGAGGAGAGTCTTACAGTTCGAAAAACACGGTAGCTCCCTGGGACTCCACTTCTGCTAATTCCTGGTCAGGCCGATTGCTTTGGAGCAGTGTCTCTTGACTTTATTTTGGTACTTGCCCCTTTATGTGCTTGCCAGGTACTCACTAGTATGCATCAGGTTACCCCCAGTGCCGTGTGACACACATACATATATCGCTACTTAGTACACTTTCATTTTTTGTTTATGATTTCTAAACCTTCCAAATTGCTTTCAAAGATCTAAAATACTCATTCAGTTTTGTTAATTTGTAGATTATTATTTTCTGAAACAAACTAAAAATGTGTTATAGTTAATAGTCTGTATCAAACCCGAGTACCCACTGAACCCCTCAGAAGTACACCCAGGGGTACACATACCCCATGTTGGGAATCTGGGCTTCAGAGCCTAGGTTCTCAATGTGTGGAAAGTGTACTCCAGGGGGTACTTCTGATGAATCCAGGGGGGACTTGGGCTTGCTATTGTTAATTAAAGAGACACTGAAGTGAAAAAAAAAATGATATAATGAATTGGTTGTGTACTATGAATAATTACTGGAAGATTAGCAGCAAAGAAAATATTCTCATATTTTTATTTTCAGGTATATAGTGTTTTTCTAACATTGCATCATTCTATAATATGTGCAGATTACACAACACTCTGCATTCAAAATGATTCTTTCAGAGCAGTCTGTGAAGTAATGACCTCTCCTCTAGCAGATAAAAAGAAAACTGTTTACTTACAGTTGAGATAATAAAAGTCAGAAGACAGCCCTCTCCACGACTTTGAAAGTGGTAGAGATTAATGGCTTTTTTGCATAGAGATAACAACTGGAGTTTCTTAACTCTTCTGATCTTAATGTTTTATTTCTTAGCTGTGCTACACATACAAATCATAATATCATATTTTTTTCGCTTCAGTGTCTCTTTAAGTACTGTATATCCTTGAATATAAGTTGACCTCGTGTTTAAGTCGATTACAATATTTGAACTTCTCGAGTTGGAATTTTTTATTGACTCAAGTATAAGTCTACCCAGCAAAGTTAATGACTGCACTTGGGGACCAGGAAGAATTAACAGCTGCACTTGGAGGAAGGGTTAATGACTGTCTGGCATAAGGTATTGCAGCCATTAACCCCTCCTGTCCCTTGAGTGTAGCCAATAACGTCTCTGGAACCCCAAGTGCAGCAATTAACTGGTTCTCATTCCAAGGTTTTTACACCTTAAAGTTTCTGACATTTTTGACACTTTAGCTGTGTTCTTTTGATACAGCAGTAACTTTTTAATTATCTATGCCATCTTAGGCTCCCTGCACACTGCATGCGATTCCCATTCGGCTTTTTAATTGGTTTTTACATCTGATTCCGATTTTTAATCTTTACTACATGCTGCGTTTTTTGAACCGTTTTTCTGTTGAATGTATTCAGGGAAAATCTGTTTTATAGTCCATTAACGGGGAAAAATTAGGCGTAAATGCAGAAAACAAACATTTTTTCACATTTCACCCGTCCTAATTTTCACATCACACGCCCCACAGTTATAAAACATTTACAAATAAATTATTTGGCCCATCCTGATTAAAATGATACCCCTTACGCCACATTTTATTTCTAGCTGAACATGTGGTGGACCGTTATCCCCAATCTGCGTGTCTGTGGCGATCAAACGCGTTTGCTAGGGTGACAGTTCAGGGGGCCAGAGTGCTGTACAGATGCTTCGCTAGGCAATGGCAGAGTGTTACATCTGTAGAGAATTGGGGCCTGAAACCTAGCGATTGTATCCGATCGTTACTGGCGGCAGTCATTAAACGTTTATAAACAGGTTTAGGTATTGTAGGGGTTAATAATGGGTTACTAGGCTAGGTTTGGGTTGAACATTAATGGGGAATTTAAAAAAAATACTTTTATTGGGGCTATGTCACTTAAATTCTTTTTTTTTACAACTTTTTTTCCCCTAACTTTATTGAATGATTGTTGCTAGCCAACAGCAACAATCATTCACTTGACCATTCATGTGACTGTGCACGAGTGTGCACGGTCACGTACACGTGCGGGAGCGCGCATGCACGCGCAGTGGCAGACTGCACGAATTCATGCAGGACGTAGATTCTATATCCTAGAACACACCAGGGTGCTAATTAGGACATCAAATCTACATCCCTGAAATTGTAATCAGTTAATCACTTTCCTTCCTGCAGCCCAGTATTTCTCCCCCGCCCCTTTCCTTGTTTGTTGCTGTGGCCAGGACTTTCACAACTGTGTTCTCTTGCTATTTCCTTTCCTCAAAGTGTCACTTACCACTGTGTACTTTGCTGCAAATGGGAATGTCACTAATAGTACACACATTACTCAGTGTAGCCTGTGACTCTTGTATAAGTCACCCCTATACTTTTATTTAGTGAGCCAGACCTACATTTCTAGACTTTCTAGTATATACAGTATAACAAATTTAGTTTTAGATAATGATAAATACTATGTAAATAACACCAAATTAGTATTTAGCTCATTTTAAGCAATAGTAAATGCTTCGAAACAAGTACCATCTACTACTATTAAATATATTCACAAGGGGTACTTACCAATTATATGTTGAGAACCATTGCTTTAGAGGTCCAATATCACTGCTCTTTCCGGCCACTAGGTGGCACTGTTGAACAGAAAGCAAACAGGCTCTCTATCCATCTGTATGGAGAGGACATCTGACAAAAGTGCTTTTGAAAATAAATAAATCCCTGAGAATCCCCTATGAAGAGATGGACTAGTCCAAAACCTGTCGCTTTTGTCAGATTTCTGCTACCTAGTGTAAGTGACAGCAACATAGGAGAAAAGTAATTTATGGCTCATTTTATTATGGAAATAAAGTACTTCTTATTTGTATGTTTGCACATATTTTAAATTTTAAACTTTTTTGCCACAGTGCCCCTTTAAATACATTTTTGTCTGTGCTTTTCAGCTCAGCCCTGCATGTTGCCTGTAGATGTGGCTGGGAGGGAAGCGAGGAAGCGAGTGTCATAGGTCCAGACATGGACATTCAGGGGGGTATTTTGGATAACCAAGTATAAAGCTAGATACTTACCTAATTAATGGGAAGCTTTTGATTGGTCTGGAGGGTTCCCAGATTCTCCTAGAGTTTACAGTTCCAGCGATGGGTCCCTCTTCTGCTTCATGGCCACGCTCCCGTCACTGTGCAAGCACATCCATACAGCGAATGCACGAGTATGATGTGCTTTACTTACCCGCCCTCCCACTATGTCCACCTATGTACACGGGGTATATCTTACAGTGACCAGGAGATGTCCTCTCCATACAGATGGATAGAGAGCCTGTTTGCTTTCTGTTCAACAGTGCCACCTAGTGGCCGGAGAGAGCAGTGATATTGGACCTCTAAAGCAATGGTTCTCAACATATAATTGGTAAGTACCCCTTGTGAATATATTTAATAGTAGTAGATGGTACTTGTTTCGAAGCATTTACTATTGCTTAAAATGAGCTAAATACTAATTTGGAGTTATTTACAAAGTATTTATCATTATCTAAAACTATATTTGTTATACTGTATATACTAGAAAGTCTAGAAATGTAGGTCTGGCTCACTAAATAAAAGTATAGGGGTCGACTTATACACGAGTCACAGGCAACACTGAGTAATGTGTGTACTAATAGTGACATTCCCATCTGCAGCAATGTACCCAGTGCTAAGTGATACTTTGAGGAAAGGAAATGCCAAGAGAACACAGGTGTGAAAGTCCTGGCCACAGCAACAAACAAGGAAAGGGGCAGGGGAAATACTGGGCTGCAGGAAGGGAAGGGATTAACTGATTACAGTTTCAGGGATGTAGATTCGATGTCCTAATTAGCCCCCCTGTGTGTTCTAGGATATAGAATCCACGTCCTGCATGAATTCGTGCAGTCTGCCGCTGCGCGTGCATGCGCACACTCATGCACAGTCACATGAATGGTCAAGTGAATGATTGTTGCTGTTAGCTAGCAACAATCATTCAATAAAGTTAGGAAAAAAGTTGTAAAAAAAAGAATTTAAGTGACATAGCCCCAATAAAAGTATTTTTTTTAAATTCCCCATTAATGTTCAACCCAAACCTAGCCTAGTAACCCATTATTAACCCCTACAATACCTAAACCTGTTTATAAACGTTTAATGACTGCCGCCAGTTCCGATCGGATGCAATCGCTAGGGCGAAAGTTTCAGGCCCCAATTCTCTACAGATGTAACACTCTGCCATTGCCTAGCGATGCATCTGTACAGCACTCTGGCCCCCTGAACTGTCACCCTAGCAAACACATTTGATCGCCACAGACAGGCAGATTGGGGATAACGGTCCACCACATGCTCAGCTAGAAGTAAAATGTGGCGTAAGGGGTATCATTTTAATCAGGATGGGCCAAATAATTTATTTGTAAATGTTTTATAACTGTGGGACGTGTGATGTGAAAATTAGGACGGGTGAAATGTGAAAAAATGTTTCTTTTCTGCATTTACACCTAATTTTTCCCTATTAATGGACTATAAAACAAAATAGTTTTGGTAGAAAAATATTACCCAAAGAAAGCCTAGATTGTACTGAAAAAAAAAGACATGTATCACTAAGGCTCCCTGCACACTGCAAATCCATTTTCCGATTCCGTTTCCAATTCTGATTTTCAATTCTGATTTTCCCTGAATACATTCAACAGAAAAACGGTTCAAAAAACGCAGCATGTAGTAAAGATTAAAAATCGGAATCAGATGTAAAAACCAATTAAAAAGCGGAATCGGAATCGCATGCAGTGTGCAGGGAGCCTAAGATGGCATAGATAATTAAAAAGTTACTGCTGTATCAAAAGAACACAGCTAAAGTGTCAAAAATGTAAGAAACTTTAAGGTGTAAAAACCTTGGAATGAGAACCAGTTAATTGCTGCACTTGGGGTTAAGAGGCGTTATTAGCTACACTCAAGGGACAGGAGGGGTTAATGGCTGCAATACTTTATGCCAGGCAGTCATTAACCCTTCCTCCAAGTGCAGCTGTTAATTCTTCCTGATCCCCAAGTGCAGTCATTAACTTTGCTGGGTGGACTTATACTTGAGTCTGTAACGATCGGTGTAACACAGAGAGGGTCTGATTACCGGTGAACTGCAGTATCACCGACAATGCAGAATATACCCGATTATTGATGATCTGCAGTATCACCGATAATCAGATATATATTCTAACCTCTGGACACCTGAGCAACGAGTGAGTGTTAATGCAACAGTAATACTTTGAGTTCACACAGAAGTAAGTACCTTCCGTGGCCTAGACTCTCCCGGGGGAGGAGCTAAGCAGAGAGAGGAAGGACGGAGTGTGAGTGACACCAATGAGGGAGTGTCACTAACAGATCTGGGAACTGCCTCTAACAGTAAGGCTAGTTCTCGAGGTCGGGCAAGCCAGGTCGTTAACATACAGACAGATAAGGTACAGATTCGGGAGACAGATACGGAATCCAATGAACAGGCAAGGTACGGCAACGGAGTATCAGAATAGCAGGGTACAGAATCAGGAGGCAAGTACAGAGTCCAGGAACAGGCAGAGTTTGGCAACAGGTTATCAGAAATAGCAAGGTACAGAATCAGAGATCAAAAGGAATAGTCAGGCAGGCAGAAGGTCATAACAAATAATACAGTATAATTTCCTAACTCTAAGGTGTGAGATCCTTGGCCGTCAACACCTTTGGAAACTATGCTAGAACACAGATACAGACAGGTCTGAGTGCTACCACTAAGTGATCGCAACGCCAGACAACCAGAGAATGAACAGCATCCAGTATATATACTTCAGTGCTCTCCAGCACCTCCCTTAATTGCTGGACCAATGAAAGATGCTGCAAATGTCAGCTGACCGGCCTGGTCAGCTGACCTTCCTCTGACTGCCATAAAAGCCCTGCCTCTCTGCGCGCGCACACGTCCTCCTGAACCAGTGTGGACTATTGGTCCCAGCCACACCAGTCATGTGTTGTAATGTAGTAGCCATATGGGATGCGGAATCCGCCACCACGCTGTCCGAGCGTGCAGCGTTTTCTCCGCGTCCCACCTTACTGTGAGAGGCAGGCCTATGCGTACAAACCGCGGAAACAGCCGCCTTATCTTGCGTCCATGCGGCGGCTTTTCCGCGTTTCTTCACAGAGTCAATAAAAAATTCCAACTCAAGAAGTTCAAATATTGGAATCGACTTATACACGAGGTCAACTTATATTCGAGGATATACAGTACTTAAAGAGACACTGAAGCGGAAAAAAAATATATTATATTATGATTTGTATGTGTAGCACAGCTAAGAAATAAAACATTAAGATCAGATACATCAGTGTAATTGTTTCCAGTACAGAAAGAGTTAAGAAACTCCAGTTGTTATCTCTATGCAAAAAAAGCCATTAATCTCTACGACTTTCAAAGTCGTGGAGAGGGCTGTCTTCTGACTTTTATTATCTCAACTGTAAGTGAACAGTTTTCTTTTTCTCTGCCAAAGAAGAGGTCATTAGTTCACAGACTGCTCTGAAAGAATCATTTTGAATGCTGAGTGTTGTGTAATCTGCACATATTAGAGAATGATGCAATGTTAGAAAACACACTATATACCTGAAAATAAAAATATGAGAATATTTTCTTTGCTGCTAATCTTCTAGTAATTATTCATAGTACACAACCAATTCATTATATCATATTTTTTTTTCGCTTCAGTGTCTCTTTAATTAACAATAGCAAGTCCGAGTCCCCCCTGGATTCATCAGAAGTACCCCCTGGAGTACACTTTCCACACATTGAGAACCTAGGCTCTGAAGCCCAGATTCCCAACATGGGGTATGTGTACCCCTGGGTGTACTTCTGAGGGGTTCAGTGGGTACTCGGGTTTGATACAGACTATTAACTATAACACATTTTTAGTTTGTTTCAGAAAATAATAATCTACAAATTAACAAAACTGAATAAGTATTTTAGATCTTTGAAAGCAATTTGGAAGGTTTAGAAATCATAAACAAAAAATGAGTGTACTAAGTAGCGATATATGTATGTGTGTCACACGGCACTGGGGGTAACCTGATGCATACTAGTGAGTACCTGGCAAGCACATAAAGGGGCAAGTACCAAAATAAAGTCAAGAGACACTGCTCCAAAGCAATCGGCCTGACCAGGAATTAGCAGAAGTGGAGTGCCAGGGAGCTACCGTGTTTTTCCTCACCATAAGACGCAGCTAGGATTAGAGGACAAAACCAGGAAAAGAAATATAATAAACCTGGTGCATCCATGGCGCTGAGGTGTCTTGTGGATGCACAACCCATCCCCTCCCCCCCCCCCCCCCCCAATTATTATGTCTCCCTTCTACCTGTTGTCTCCCCCTGTGACCTCCTCTGTCCCCTGTGTCCTCCTCAGTGCTCCTTTTGTGTCATCTAATGTCCCCCTTGTGTCTTCTTCCTTGCCCCCCTTGTGTCCTCCTCTGTCCCCCTTGTGTCCCCCTGTGTGCTCCTCTGTCCCCCCTGTGTCCTCCTCTGCCCCCCTTGTCTCCTCCTCCATGTCCCTTTGTGTAGTCCCGTGTTTTCCTTTGTTCCCCTTGTCTCCTCCTCCATGCCCCTTTGTGTCCTCCTGTGTCCTCTTTTGTCCGCCTTGTGTCCTCTTCAGTGCCCCTTTGTGTCCTTTTATGTCATCTATTGTCCCCCATTGTGTCATCCTCCTGGCTCATCTTGGACATCCTTTCTTGTACCAAATTTTCCTCAGGACCATGGCTATCATCCTATGGACCCAGAGCCGGGACAAGGTCCTCCAGCACCCAAGGCTGAGACACCAAAGTGCGCCCCTCCATCCCTCCCACCCCAGCTGTCACACACTGATTGCTATTAGACTAAGAGGGCCACAGGGCCCACAACCTCCCCAACTCCTTAATATCTAGTTATCTGGCTTGCAGTCACTGCCATGTATCCCCTTTTCTTATTTATTTCTGCTTCAAACACAATTAGGAATGACAGCTGAATGAATTCTGCGCCCCCTGCTACACTGCGCCCTGAGGCTGGAGCCTCTCCAGCCTATGCCTCGGCCCGGCCCTGTATGGACCTATATATATATCTATATGCATATCTAAGTTTCATTAATCATACTTTTCAAACCTTCCCTATCTGTGTAACTTTGACTATGCACTATTGATAAGGGAACAATTTTGCAGCTGTTAAAAATCTATAAAAACAGTTCCCCAAAAAATAGCTGCAATAGGCACTGGTCCTACCAGTAATCTGTGACAGTCATATTAACATGGAAGACTGAGATGGATTAAAAAAAACCCACACACATATATCAGCTTCACACCAAACCTCTTGTAACTGAACACTACCAAATATCACCTTTGCATTCCTGTTTGCAGCTGGTAGCTTTCTAACAGTGGCGGCCCGAACACCAAATTTTCGGTTTGCTGTACAGCGCTCTGGCCCCCTTTGAACACGAATTTCCACAAAAGTTTGTGAACAACATGCGGATCTTGTGAACCGCCAAAGACTTCAATGGGCAGGCAGAATTTAAAATCTATAGGAATACCTGGACAGGGGCATGCCGGAGGGGGATCCATGGTAAAAGTCCCACCAAAAATTACGGAGTTGACGCAGAGTCGTATTTTAATCTCTAAAGGGCAGAAATCACAGTAAATTCCTACATTTGTGGAATTAAGTGCTTTAAAGAGAGTCTGTAGCGAGAATAAATCTCGCTTCAGACCTCATAGTTAGCAGGGGCATGTGTGCTCCTGCTAAACCGCCGCTATCCCGCGGCTTGACGGGGGTCCCTTCACCCCCAAATCCCCTCCGTACAGCTGGGGAGCGCTTCCGCATTGGGGCAGGGCTAACCGCCGCAGCCCTGCCCCACGCGCGTCTGTCAGACGCGTATCTCCGCCTCTCCCCCGCCCCTCTCAGTCTTCCTTCACTGAGAGGGGCGGGGGAGAGGCGGCGATGCGCGTCTGAAAGGCAGGGCTGCAGCCGTTAGCCCTGCCTCCAGGAAGACAAGATTTACGACCAACTCTACGACCAAGGTTTGCGGGGGTGGGTTTGGGGGTGAAGGGACCCCCATTTAGCCGCGGGATAGCGGAGTTTTAGCAGGGGCACACATGCCCCTGCTAACTATGAGCTCTGAAGCGAGATTTATTTATTTAGTCTCTTTAAAACGTCTGTTGTGCGTACATGGCAATAAAGTAGTGTAAGGGTTAGGCCCGGTTCACACTCACAGACGAAATGCCACATTTAACGTACTGCAAACAACCGCAAAGAGCTTTAGCGATAACGTCAGGTTAGCAAATAATTGATTTTGCTAGTTGGCACCTCCAGGACATAAATGTTAGTCCTCTGGGTGGCAATCTTTGTGTAGTGGTGTGTAGTGGCCGCCGTGCTTGTGCGCACATTCGTGGGAGTCCAGCCCCTATGGTCAAGCTGAGGTAGTTCATTGACAGTTAAGTGACCAAAAAAAACCTGATTCTTCACTGAGGCCTTACACAGGGGGCAGTAGTGGATACTAGATGCCAGAAGTGGTGGTGGTGAAGGATTATTGGGTTATGGTTGGAGCACTACTAGGACCAGTAGACCTCTCTCCAACAGCTAACTTGTGCACTGGACACAGGACAGCAGTACAATAGCAAGAAAAACAATGTATCAGCCCTAAAAAGGGCTTAGCTGTTCAGGACAATGTGGTAGCAGCAAGAATCTGCACTGAGGACACAGAACACAGGCCTACCTAACTCTCTCCCTGTCAGTAACACACTGTCCCTCACCTGCCTAGCACAGAAGCCAAACACAGACTGTAAAATGGCTTCTGTGTTGGCTTTCTGATGGGGAAGGGGGTGTTCCAGGCAGGGCCGGCCCGCCCATGAGGCGGGGTGAAACGTTTGCCTCAGGCGCTTCTGAGGGGGCGGCACCCGCCTGTCCGTGGGTGTGGAGTGCCGCCCGAGCTGGAGGGAATAGCGGGCAGGAAGGGGGTATTCCAACGTGCGCTCCACTGACGTCACTTCCTGCGGCGTAGCAGGAAGTGACGTCAGTGGAGCGCAGGCTGAACGAGGAAGAGGTGAGTGATCCCCGCCAGTTGCCTCTTACAGCTGCAGCCAGCCAGCGCGCATAACAAGCTGGAGGGGAGCGGAGGACGGGGGACCCAGGCGAGGGAGGGGGGGTCCGACCCCCCTCCCCGCCGCTAGCCCCAATACCCCCTTCCTGCCCGCTATCCCCTCCAGCTCGGGCGGCCCCCCCACACCCACGGGGGGGGGGGGGGGGGGGAGCGCAGCGGCGATTTCTTTAAAGTTTGCCTCTGGCGGCAAATGGTCTAGGGCCGGGTCTGGTTCCAGGTGGGAGGGATCGCTGATTGGCTTTGGCTGCCATGTGTCTGCTGACTCTGGGGTGAGGGTCAGTTTTTGGCTCCATTACAATGTATAGGGGGCGGATCGAACATGCCAAGTGTTCGCCTGCCAATGTGAACGCCAACACCCCTTGTTCGCCGCAAACTATTCGCCTGGTGAACAGTTCCAGCCAACTCTAATACTGGTAATAAAAATAATAATAAAAAAATATGTTTGCTGGAAAACATGACAACATTATACAGTTTGGTGTACAGAGTTCCCCAAAATTCTCACCCTGACTTGTGCCTAATTTTTATTGCTCCAGATAGGAAAAGAACAATACTTCATTACAGTTTGAAAAATTCAAATTAAAATGAGGGATTTGCTTTTAACCCACCTTGCCGGTCCAATTCTGACGGCAAGGGGGCGGCGCAGCACTTTTTTAATTTTTTTTTTTTAAATCATGTAGCGAGCCCAGGGCTCGCTACATGATAGCCGCTGACAAGCAGCATCCCCCTACCTAGTTCGCCGGCGATCTTTGCAAGCAGGAAATCCCGTTCAGAACGGGATTTCCTGCAGGGCTTCCCCCGTCGCCATGGCGACGGGGCGGGGGGACGTCAAAGGGAATCCAAATCCACCCCTAAGCGCTGCCTGGCACTAATTGGCCAGGCTGCGCAAGGGGTCTGGAGGGGGGGGGGGGCGGTGCGGCGGGTAGCGGCGAATCGGCGGCGAGCAAAGTGCTAGCTGCGTGCAGTAAAAAAAAAATTCGTGAAAATCGGCCCAGCGGGGCCGGAGAAATCCTTCTGCGCAGGTTACCCCGAGCTGAGCTAGAAGGTTAAACAACTCAGATTTCCTGGCTGCCTGAGCACAGATTATAACTGCCATCTACAGTGCTTGTGGGGAGAGAGGAGGTGGGGTGTACTGACACAGCAGGCATAACTGGCAGGGGCACTACAACATGGGTGAAACATAAAAAAATGTATTTTCTGCACTTACACCTATTTTAACTCGATAAAATGCCTATAAAATTAAATAATTCTAACAATAAAATATCTAAAAGAAAGGCTAGATTATCCTAAAAAAAACTACAAGTGTATCACTTTGATGGCATAAGTAATAAAAAAAATGATTGCTCATGCTGTATCAATAGTGACAGCTGAAATGCCAAAATTATCTGGAATCTCAAAGGAGAAAAACCTCAGAATGCGAAGTGGTTACGTTTTCCTGAAATAGCTGAGGTTTTCATACTTTGTCCAAGGCATTAAACCAGGGCTGCGGAGTTGGTGCAAATATAATCCTCAGTTTATTCCTCCAACTCCTCTAATTTGCATGTAACAATCTTGTTGATTAAAAGTAACATAAAAGGCATTTCATTGCTGCCAACCCTTAGGAATTGTGAAGCAATATTAAGATAGCATCTGCTTTTGGGAACAAAAAGCTCCTGGCCAAGAAGCTGACACTCTACCCTGGTGGCCATCTTAACTTAGGATATAGCTGTAGAGTAGCTGTTAAATAAAAATCAAAACTAGTCCTTGGTAAGAGTACTTGTAGAAGTTACAGACAGGAACAAAGAATATCGATCAGGCCCTAGGCAATGTAACTGTGGGTACAGCTAAGTGATGTGCTGTCACGTACATAGAATTTTTTATTCGTGAACAGCGAACTTCTGAAAAGGTTCGTGAACAGGCGAACCGCCATAGGCGTCAATGGGCTGGAGCATTTTAAAACCTACCAAGACTGTTTCTGGCCACAAAACTGAAGGAAAAGTTGTTTCAAGGGGTCTAAGGCCTTAGGCCACGTTCACATTAACAAACGCAGACAGCCATGCGTTTGGAACGCAACGCATGCAAACGCACGCCATCCGCGTTTGTATGCGTTGCGTGGCTGATCCCATTCACTGAAGTGAATGGGTCAGCCGCGCGTTTCTGGGGAAAATGCGTGCAGCATGCGTTCCCGGACTGCACTGGTCCAGAACGCATGCAGTGTGAACATCAGTGCAGTCTATGCACTGTCTGATGTCCTGCGTGTCGGCCCTAAACGCGGATAGGAACGCGTGCAATGTGAACGGGGCATAAGACCTGGACTGTAGCATGCTGGAGGGGGATCCATGCCAAAAGTCCCACCAAAAATTACGGAGTTGACGCTAAATAATGAATCCCTAAAGGGCAGAAATCACATTATGCACAGCTCTGGGTGTCAGTGGGCTGTGGAGTGTCACACAGAGAGATACAATAGTACTATCAGAATACAGTGACATAATAATGCACTGGAGTGGTTCTGTGTCTGCAAGTTAATGTAGCAACAGCAGTAGTGTGCACAGCTCTGGGTGTCAGTGGGTGGTGGCATATCACAAACAAAAAAACACAGGAGACCGATGTGCTAGCCCTCAAAGGGCTGCTTGGGGTGCTTTCACAGCAAGTGAGGAACAAGGACACAGGCCTAGCTAATGCTTTCCCTACCTATCTGCAGCAAGTCTGCCCCTGCACTCACTAACAGTCAGCAGCCAGCTGAGAATAAATCCAATATGGCCACAGCAATGGCTTTTTGATAGGGGGGTGGGGGGTCCAGGAGGGGGTGCTAGCTGATTGGCTGCCATGTGTCTGCTGACTGTGAGGTAAGGGGTCAAAGTTTGGCCCCATGATGATGTATAGGGAACGCGTCGATCATGCCATATGTTTGAAGTTCGCAGAGAACGTGAACAGCGGAAATTCGCTGGAAACTGTCTGCCGGCGAACTGTTCGGGCCATCTCTATGTGCAGCCAGTGCAGGTACTCTGCAGGAGAATGAGGGGATTCTTCCTCTATTACACATTCTTCATGCACAATCTGAACATGGATCAGGCCCTAGGCAATGTAACTGTGGGTACATGTAAGAGTGATGTGCAGGTACTCTGCAGGAGAATGAGGGGATTCTTCCTCTATTACACATTCTTCATGCACAATCTGAACATGGATCAGGCCCTAGGCAATGTAACTGTGGGTACATGTAATGCTGGGTACACACGTAGCGATTTCCCGCTTGATCTGCGGGATCGAATAATTATTTCCGACATGTTCGATCGGGTTTCGATCGATCCAGCCAGAGGTGTAGCAATGGGGATAGCAGCCATAGCCGTTGCTATGGGGCCCCGCGGCAGCCCTACGTCACAGGGGGCCTGCAGCTGCCTGAGAGTTTTTTTTTGTTTTTGTTTTTTTTTATTATACTGCCGCACCACCCCCTTCCCCCCCTCCATCACCGAAATAATCGATCTCGATCGATCCCGCGGATCGAGCAGGAAATCGCAAACCTGTGTACCCAGCATAAGAGTGATGTGCAGGTACTCTGCAGGGGAATGAGGAGATTCTTCCTCTATTACACATTCTACATGCACAATCTGAACATGGATCAGACCCTAGGCAATGTAACAGTGGGTACATGTAAGAGTGATGTGCAGGTATTCTGCAGGGGAATGAGGAGATTCTTCCTCTATTACACATTCTTCATGCACAATCTGAACATGGATCAGACCCTAGGCAATGTAAGTGTGGGTACATGTAAGAGTGATGTGCAGGTACTCTGCAGGGGAATGAGGAGATTCTTCCTCTATTACACATTCTTCATGCACAATCTGAACATGGATCAGACCCTAGGCAATGTAAGTGTGGGTACATGTAAGAGTGATGTGCAGGTACTCTGCAGGGGAATGAGGAGATTCTTCCTCTATTACACATTCTTCATGCACAATCTGAATATGGATCAGGCCCTGGGCAATGTACCTGTGGGTACATGTAAGAGTGATGTGCAGGTACTCTGCAGGGGAATGAGGGGATTCTTCCTCTATTACACATTCTTCATGTACAATCTGAACATGGATCAGGCCCTAGGCAATGTAAGTGTGGGTACATGTAAGAGTGATGTGCAGGTACTCTGCAGGAGAATGAGGGGATTCTTCCTCTATTACACATTCTTCATGCACAATCTGAACATGGATCAGGCCCTAGGCAATGTAAGTGTGGGTACATGTAAGAGTGATGTGCAGGTACTCTGCAGGGGAATGAGGGGATTCTTCCTCTATTACACATTCTTCATGTACAATCTGAACATGGATCAGGCCCTAGGCAATGTAAGTGTGGGTACATGTAAGAGTGATGTGCAGGTACTCTGCAGGAGAATGAGGGGATTCTTCCTCTATTACACATTCTTCATGTACAATCTGAACATGGATCAGGCCCTAGGCAATGTAAGTGTGGGTACATGTAAGAGTGATGTGCAGGTACTCTGCAGGAGAATGAGGGGATTCTTCCTCTATTACACATTCTTCATGCACAATCTGAACATGGATCAGGCCCTAGGCAATGTAAGTGTGGGTACATGTAAGAGTGATGTGCAGGTACTCTGCAGGGGAATGAGGGGATTCTTCCTCTATTACACATTCTTCATGTACAATCTGAACATGGATCAGGCCCTAGGCAATGTAAGTGTGGGTACATGTAAGAGTGATGTGCAGGTACTCTGCAGGAGAATGAGGGGATTCTTCCTCTATTACACATTCTTCATGCACAATCTGAACATGGATCAGGCCCTAGGCAATGTAAGTGTGGGTACATGTAAGAGTGATGTGCAGGTACTCTGCAGGGGAATGAGGAGATTCTTCCTCTATTACACATTCTTCATGCACAATCTGAACATGGATCAGGCCCTAGGCAATGTAAGTGTGGGTACATGTAAGAGTGATGTGCAGGTACTCTGCAGGGGAATGAGGGGATTCTTCCTCTATTACACATTCTTCATGTACAATCTGAACATGGATCAGGCCCTAGGCAATGTAAGTGTGGGTACATGTAAGAGTGATGTGCAGGTACTCTGCAGGAGAATGAGGGGATTCTTCCTCTATTACACATTCTTCATGCACAATCTGAACATGGATCAGGCCCTAGGCAATGTAAGTGTGGGTACATGTAAGAGTGATGTGCAGGTACTCTGCAGGGGAATGAGGGGATTCTTCCTCTATTACACATTCTTCATGTACAATCTGAACATGGATCAGGCCCTAGGCAATGTAAGTGTGGGTACATGTAAGAGTGATGTGCAGGTACTCTGCAGGAGAATGAGGGGATTCTTCCTCTATTACACATTCTTCATGCACAATCTGAACATGGATCAGGCCCTAGGCAATGTAACTGTGGGTACATGTAATGCTGGGTATACACGTAGCGATTTCCCGCTTGATCTGCGTGATCGAATAATTATTTTCGACATGTTCGATCAGGTTTTGATCGATCCAGCCAGAGGTGTAGCAATGGGGATAGCAGCCATAGCCGTTGCTATGGGGCCCCGCAGCAGCCCTACGTCACAGGGGGCCCGCAGCTGCCTGAGAAGTTTTTTTTTTTTTTTTTTTTATTATACTGCCGCACCACCCCCTTCCCCCCCTCCATCACCGAAATAATCGATCTCGATCGATCCCGCGGATCGAGCAGGAAATCGCAAACCTGTGTACCCAGCATAAGAGTGATGTGCAGGTACTCTGCAGGGGAATGAGGAGATTCTTCCTCTATTACACATTCTTCATGCACAATCTGAACCCAGTTTATTGGTGATAGACAACATCCCTGTGTTCCAACATGCACAACATCCTCAGTGGATTCACAACAGCTCTGCGGGGAGTGCATATGTACTACTGTGTAATTTAATTAGTAGACACCAACCCCAAATTTAACAGAATATCAAATTACCTGATTTCCTGAGCAAAGTCAATTTAAAGAAAACCGGAGATCAAAAGCTATAAAGATACTTACCCGGGGCTTCCTCCAGCCCCATAAGCCCGTCTGAGTCCCTCGCCATCCTCCTGCGGTCTGCCGTTCAGCGGCAATCAGCCCCGGTAACAGGCTCAGTCGGGTCCAGTCTGTGTCTTCTGGGGATGTGCGGACCTCCCGTGCATGCGCAGTAGACCTGGACTGATGCAACTGAGCCTGTTACCGGGGCTGATCGCGGCTGAACAGCAGACCGCGAGAGGATGGCGAGGGACTCACACATGCTTATGGGGCTGGAGGAAGCCCCGGGTAAGTATCTTTATAGCGTTTGATCTCTGGTTTACTTTAAAAAGAAAAAAACATATTTTCTCTTTTAATTATATATCACATTTATTAGGAGTCGGTGCATTTTTTTCCAACTCCGACTCCAGGTACCCACAAATTGCTCCAACTCCTCAACTCTGACTCCCTAAAATATATAATTTTTTCACGCTTTTTGCTTAAATTTCTTAAAAATGGTGTGTGTGTCGGGTGGGCCGGTGGGGTTTGCTGCCCAGGAGTGGATACTGCTGTGGATGTCACATTATATACACCTTTTGGGCGCTTTTTTATTTATAAAATGTATTTATAAAATTTTACAATATAAAAGTACAAAAGTATGATGGTATACAAGAATAGAAAAATATCTCACCATTTTTTTCCCTGGTTTCTAATAGCTGTAGAAGTTGCCATGTCCTCCCTCCCCTTCTAGCTGCTCATTATTTATCCACAGGGGAGGTGTGAAGATAGCATGTAAACTCTTTGAAGCATAGTGACCAATATCTCTACCACCCGCTGAAGAAAGCTTTTTGCTAATGTGTGCTATAAAATAATTACAGCAGTCCTTACCTGCCTAAAATTTCTGTGTTCGGGTAGGCCTTTGAAGTAGGAGGAAGTAGGGAAATAAACACCTCTGCTAAACTTTTAAATATAAAAAGAATAGATAAAAGTTTTTTGTTTTTTTTTAATAATGACCAACATTGTTGGCATGCATGTTTAATGTGCTATTGACACGCCCTGGGTGCTAAAAATGGTGCATGGTTCACTTTAAGGCCTCTTTGAATGAGTTGAAGGTGGGGTAAGCCTAAAGGGATTTAGGGAGTTCAATAGAGTGGGGGCAGCTCTGGAGAAGTCCCTGGAGCCTTGAGAGTGAGCAAGTGAGGGATGGACATGCGAGTGTTGGAGGAGCAGAGTGAGCGGGTTGGGGAGCACCTCAGGATGAGATCCGTGAAGTACGTGTTTTTTATGTGGCGTTCAGGGAAGACTAGTAAGGCGATTGGATAAGCAGAAGATCAAATTTTTGGAAAGTACGGGACACAAACAATGCACTGTCACCATAACTGGTTAAATCTGAAACGTTTTGGCCAATTTTAGAGAATCATATCCAATTGCAAATTAAAATCAAGAGGTTATTGTTTATAGAACACATGAAATGAGAACACGGCCAGAGCATTGGGCAGCTGGGGGAAAGGGGCGGGGACATTGGTTTGTGAGTGAAAAAATAAAAGTAACTTTAAAAAAAAATTAAAAAAATGTTTGATTGTTCTTCTATGTAAAGCATTTTTTTATTTTTCACTTTCTTGGGACCTGTTTATAGACTTTATCCCAGTTTTAGGATGTTTTGCCTTTGGCAGAGCCGAGCGTAATTATTTCCTCGAAGGGTGTATTAAACAAGCATCTCGCATTTCACATAAAGTGACGGGCGCACTAAAGGGCGTTCGGCATTCGGGGGGTTAAAGTGCATCTGGGGGAAGCGCCGGTTTTAATAAGACCTCGTTACATTAATTAGGCCCATTAAAAGCAGTGTGCCTCGGCCTGCATTAAACTGCACACTGTGCGGAGGGAAGTGGGAAAAAAACAAGCAAAGAAAAAAATGACTTAATTAAAAGCGGAGAGGCCGGCTTAATTAGTGCGCGCGAAGATTTGTTGCCGCCGGGAGGGGGAGGTGTCCGCGCGCGAGGGGTTTTCACAGGCTAATTTGCAGCTAATGGCATTATCGGAATAAGTATAAACAAAGGGAGATGGGCCCATCTGGACGGGGTTATTCTGACAGCGGCGAACAGCTGGGCGGCCGTATTACATTTCCCTGCGGCTGGGGGGAAATGAGAAGGGGACGTTTAATTCGCATCATAAATCCCCCACTAATTTTATATGTACAGGTAGAATTTAATATCGGCCGCACCCTTTCCCATCTGGACTACAGCAACGTCCTGCGGCTCACACACTTACAGAGGAACTGTACTGGAAGATAGTTGTAGAGGGGAAAAATAAATCTATATAAAAAGTAAAAAAAATGGGGAGGCGAACTTTGAAAATTAGAAAAATTTATGCTGGCCACAAAAGTGATGGAAAAGATGTTTCAAGGGGTCTAACACCTGGAGGAGGGCATGCGGAGTGGGATACATGCCAAAAGTCCCGGGGAAAAATCTGGATGTGACGCAAAGCAGCGTTTTAAGGGCAGAAATCACATTGAATGCTAAATTTCAGGCCTAAAGTGCTTTAAACCATCTTGCATGTGTATACATCAATCAGGTAGTGTAATTAGAGTTCTACTTCACACTGACACACCAAACTCACTGTGTAACGCACCGCAAACAGCTGTTTGCGTAGTGACGGCTGTGCTGGACTGGTGCGCACCGTGGCGAGAGTGTAGGCCGTGGCGTTTTTCAAGCGCATATGGTTGCCGGGCTGTGGTAGCTCAATGATAGAACAACAGTGACTGTCCAGCTGATCAAATTTGGTCTGTCCACAATGAATCAACGACCTTATTATCTTTGGTGTGCCACCCCCTGAGACACTCATATAGCCGGCGGTCATTGCTTCATTGTGATACACAAGCCCCTTCACCGCGGCAAGGTAATGATCACGAAGTGAAATTGGCACATGTACATGCCTTTTGTTTTGTTGTTGCAGCTGCAGTGCAGCCAGAAAAATTAGGCAGGCATGTACACGCACCAGAAAAAATATTACAGCGGCCTTAAAAATTCAGGAATTCGCCTGGAGTCCTGGACCCTGTTGGTGGTGGCGGAGAAGGCAAGCGGCCTGCAGGCAGAGATGCTGTGTGGCACTGGGTGGGGAGCCACTTAGTCTTGGGGCAAGCAGCCAGTCACACGGCGTGCCGGCAGAGATGCTCTGTGTGGGGGCTGACTTAGTCTTCGGTCGGACAGTAGCCCTCCGGGATCCATGCCTCATTCATTTTGATAAAGGTCAACGAACAATACCACGGGAACGTTGAGCAGCACAAGCCCCCTGCGACGCCTGCTGAGGTTGTTCTTCTGCCGCCGCCTCCTCCTCCTCCTCCAAAGAAACACCTTCCTCATCATCCGAGTCTGACTCCTCTTCCCAACACGACTCTTCCTCCTCCTCCCCCCTCTGTGCTGCTGCAGGTGTTGAGGAATCATCTGGTTCTGATGAAAATTTCTCCCACAACTGTTCCTGCCGTACCTGTTCCTCTTCACGCTCTTCCACAGCTTTATCCACCACTCTACGCACAGCACGCTCCAGGAAGTAAGCGTACGGGATCAAGTCGCTGACGGTACCTTCACTGCGACTCACCAGGTTGGTCACCTCCTCAAATGGCCACATGATCCTGCATGCATTCGCATCAGTGACCAGTTGTTGGGCCACAACATCCCCATCTCCCCAGATTGTGTCCTTTTACTGTAATTGTACAGGTACTGGGTGACGGGTTTCTCCTGTTCTAGCAGGCGAGAGAACATGACCAGGGTCGAATTCCAGCGAGTCGGGCGATCACATATCAAGCGTCTCATCGACAAGTTGTTTCTCCTCTGAATGTCCGCAAAGCGTGCCATGGCCGTGTAAGACCACCTGAAATGCCCACACAACTTCCTGGCCTGCTTCAGGACATCCTCTAAGCCTGGGTACTTTGACACAAATCTTTAAATGACTAGATTCAGCACATGTGCCATGCAGGGTACATGTGTCAGCTTTCCCAAATTCAAAGCGGAAAGGAGATTGCTGCCGTTGTCACACACCACGTTGCCGATCTCCAGCTGGTGCAGGGTCAGCCACTGATCCACCTGTTTTTTAAGAGCAGCCAGGAGAGCTGCTCCAGTGTGACTCTCCGCTTTGAGGCAAGACATGTCTAAGATGGCGTGACACCGTCGTACCTGGCATGCAGCATAGGCCCTGGGGAGATGGGACTGTGTAGCTGGAGAGGAGATCGCGGCACTAGTTAAGGAGGAGGAGGATGACGACAGTGAAGAGGATGTAGCAGGTGGAGAGGAGGTGGCAGGAGGCCTGCCTGCAAGCCGTGGAGGTGTCACAAGTTGGTCCGCTGCACAGCCACGTACTCCCTGCTTGCCATCGGTCACCAGGTTGACACAATGGGTTGTGTAAGTAATGTAGCAGCCCTGACCGTGCTTGGCAGACCAGGCATCCATGGTCAGGTGGACCCTGCCTTGACCCAACACTGGGTCCCAGAGATGACACCACTTGCCTCTCCACTTCACGGTGCAGTTTGGGTATCGCCTTTTTAGAGGAATAATTGCGGCCTGGTATCTTCCACTGCGGTGTCCCAATGGCCACAAATTTTCGGAAGGCCTCAGAGTCCACCAGCTTATACGGTAACAGCTGGCGAGCTAACAGTTCCGCCACATCAGCTGTCAGATGCCGGGCAAGGGGGTGACTGGCAGAAATTGGCTTCTTCCGCTCAAAGATTTCCTTCACGGACACCTGGCTGCTGTGGGCAGAGGAGCAGGAACCGCTCAAGGTGAGAGGCGGAGTGGAGGAGGGTGGCTGTGGAGGTACAAGGGAGAAAGCGCCTGAAGATGCTGCACCTGAAGAAGGAAGAGGAGAAGGAGGGTGGCTTTTCTTTTGTGTGCTGCCTTTTCTCAGGTGCTCTTCCCATTGCAGTTTGTGCCTTTTCTCCATGTGCCTTGGTAATGCATTTGTCCCCACGTGAGTGTTGGCCTTTCCACGGCTCAATTTTTGGAGGCAGAGACAACAGATGGCATTGCTCCGATCTGAGGCAGACACATAAAAAAATGTCCAAACCGCTGAGCTCCCCTGGGGGTGATGGCACTATGGTGGCATCAGCTGCTGACGTTGAAGGGCATGTTGGCTGGCTGTACATAGGTGGCGATACATGGCGCTGGACACTGCCACCAGCTGTTTCTGACGACGAGCTCCCCCTGCTTCTTTCAGGAACTCGTCTCCTCCTACTCCTATCTGACTCCCCCTCTGAACTGTTCCCTTGGCCATCTTGTCTCTAGGAACCCATTGGGAATCCGTATCATCATAATCATCCTGCCCAGCTTCACTTGCCTCAGACACCTCCAAACTGCACCAACAGCAGGTACTTCATCATCCTCCTCCTCACACATTACGTCCATAGTGTCGCCTAACTCACACATATGAGGTGGTGTAACTTGCTTATCGCCTTCATCTTGTTGTTGCAGTAGTGGCTGTGAATCAGTGATTTCACCACCAAATAACTCCTGCGAAGTGTCAAATGCAGCGGATGTGGTGCTTGCAGTAGCGCTGGTGGCTGCGGAAGATGAGGCGTTCCGTGTTAAATAGTCAACCACGTCCTGACAATCTTGGTAGTTGAGCACTGTACTTTGGACCAGGGCCGCACGAAATCACATCAACACGACCTTGCACAGACCTGCTGGGTGGCTTTCCTCTTCCTCTACCTGTTTTTTCCGTTTTGTCCATATCGGGGGGGGGATGAAGTGAAAGGTATGCACTGACTTGACTAATACAATGTGCAGTCACACAGGTGCAGTTAACAGGTATGCACCAAGTGGTATATCACACTGCGTGCACTCACGTAGGTAGGTGTATATCACACTGCGTGCACTCACGTAGGTAGGTGGGTGCACTGAACACGACAGGTAGGTATATGCAGTGATGAGGTGGATGCACTCAACACAAAAGGTAGGTATATGCAGTGATGAGGTGGGTTCACTGAACACAACAGGTAGGTATATGCAGTGATGAGGTGGGTTCACTGAACACAACAGGTAGGTATATGCAGTAATGAGGTGGGTTCACTGAACACAACAGGTAGGTATATGCAGTGATGAGGTGGGTTCACTGAACACAACAGGTAGGTATATGCAGTGATGAGGTGGGTTCACTGAACACAACAGGTAGGTATATGCAGTGGTGAGGTGGGTTCACTGAACACAACAGTATGCAGTGATGAGGTGGGTTCACTGAACACAACAGGTAGGTATATGCAGTGATGAGGTGGGTTCACTGAACACAACAGGTAGGTATATGCAGTGATGAGGTTGGTGCACTCAACACAACAGGTAGGTATATGCAGTGATGAGGTGGGTTCACTGAACACAACAGGTAGGTATATGCAGTGATGAGGTGGGTTCACTGAACACAACAGGTAGGTATATGTAGTGATGAGGTGGGTTCACTGAACACAACAGGTAGGTATATGCAGTGATGAGGTGGGTGCACTGAACACAAAAGGTAGGTATATGCAGTGATGAGGTGCGTTCACTGAACACAAAAGGTAGGTATATGCAGTGATGAGGTGGGTTCACTGAACACAACAGGTAGGTATATGCAGTGATGAGGTGGGTTCACTGAACACAACAGGTAGGTATATGCAGTGAGGAGGTGGGTTCACTGAACACAACAGGTAGGTACATGCAGTACTGGGTATTACAATGTGCACCTGTCACACACACAGGTAGTCACTGAATGTGCTGGGCCTGGCTGGCAGTGGCACACACAGTATGAATTAGCAAGGCTGTCTATGCAACACAAGTGTCAGTGGAACACACAGAAAAAAAAAACATAGATCACAAGAACAAGATTTGCTCTCAAAAGAGCTGTTGTGGGGTGCTATTTAGCAATAAGAAATCAGCCAGGAGCAAGCTAACAAACTTACAAGAGCCTAACTAATATTTCCCTATGAGAGTCTGCCAGCAGCTGTCCCTTCTCTCACTACTGCAGGCACATGAGTGAGTGTAATGGCCGGCGGGGCTGCCTTTTATAAGGGGTGGAGTGGCTCCATGAGGGAGTATAGCCTGATTGGCTGCAATGTGCCTGCTGACTGTGATGTAGAGGGTCAAAGTTGACCCTAATGGCGCACTATGGGGGCGAACCGAACTTCCGGAAAAGGTCGCCTTACATGGCGAACGCGAACCACCGTAAGTTCGCCGGAAACCGTTTGCCGGCAAACCGTTCGGGCCATCTCTACTGCCCTTATCTATAAAGACACTCACTAACAATGTCATAGGCTAAAAGTTTTTGTGTGAATTTATATATATATATATATATATATATATATATATATATATATATATATATATACACACACACACAGTGGGATGCAAGAGTTTGGGCAACCCTGTTAATCGTCATTTTTCCTGTATAAATCGCTGGTTGTTACGATAAAAAATGTCAGTTAAATATATCATATAGGAGACACACACACAGTGATATTTAAAAAGTTAAATGAAGTTTATTGGATATACAGAAAGTGCGCAATAATTGTTTGAATAGGATTAGGTTGGTGCATAAATTTGTCATTTTATTGATTCCAAAACCTTTAGAACTAATTATTGGAACTCACATCGGCTTGGTAAGCTCAGTGACCCCTGACCTACATACATAGTTGAATCCAATTATGAGAAATAGTATTTAAGGGTGTCAACTGTAAGTTTCCCTCCTCTTTTAATTTTCTTTGAAGAGTAGCAACATGGGGGTCTCAAAACAACCCTCAAATGACCCAAAGACAAAGATTGTTCACCATCATTAGGGGATGGGGGGGGGGGGGCAGGTTAGGGGAAGGATACAGAAAGCTGTCTTAGATATATCAGCTGTCTGTTTCCACAGTTAGGAACATATTGAGGAAATGGAAGACCACAGGCTCAGTTTAAAATGGATCCGAGGTGAACTTTTACTCATTGCATAATTGTGTTCCTTTCCTATTGTTTATAGGGCATTCCTCAAGCCAAATACTTTTTTTGTTTTTGTTTTAATACTCTAATTCCCTATAAACTAAATAAACCACGCCCACATGTTTTCAGAGAGCCTTGGCAGTAGCAAGGGCTCATGGGAGCTCAGTCTAAGCAGGAGGAGGAGGAGGTGTTACTAGCCATTGATTTCAGAGGCAGAGGGGAGGAGGGGGATTAGGTTTTTTTTTCACAGGCTAAGCGCTCAAGATACAGATAAGCCTGCCTCTGTGTAATGTTTACAAACAACATGGCTGCTGTCATTGTATCACAGGAAGAAATAATCATTTTCTATTAAAGCTGTTAAATTGCAGCTAGATTTGCTGTGTAAACTATCTAAACTTTAGATAAGATATATAGACAAGTTACTTGTTATAGTTCGTTTTTCATCTCGGATCATCTTTAAGTTAAGGCTCGAAGTGGCAGATCAAGAAAAATATCAGATGACAGAAGCAACGAATGGTGAGAGCAGTCAGAGTCAACCCACAGACCAGCACCAAAGACCTACAACATCATCTTGCTGCAGATGCAGTCACTGTGCAATGCTCAACCATTCAACGCACTTTACACAAGGAGATGCTGTATGCGAGAGTGATGCAGAGGAAGCCTTTTCCACGACAACACCACAAACAGAGCCGCTTGAGGTATGCTAAAGCACATTTGGACAAGCTGTGCACTGATGAAACTAACATTGAGTTATATATAACAAGGGACGTTATGCATGGAGGAAAAACAACACAGCATTCCAAGAAAAACACCTGCTACCTACAGTAAAATATGGTGGTGGTTCCATCATGCTGTGGGGCTGTGTGGCCAGTGCAGGGACTGGGAATCTTGTCAAAGTTGAGGGACGCATGGATTCCACTCAGTATCAGCTGATTCTGGAGACCAATTTCCAGGAATCAGTGACAAAGCTGAAGCTGCGCCAGGGCTGGATCTTTCAACAACACAATGACCCTAAACACGGCTCAAAATCCACTAAGGCATTCATGCAGAGGAACAGGTGCAACGTTCTGGAATGGCCATCTCAGTCCCCAGACCTGAATATAATTGAAAATCTTTCGTGTGAGTTAAAGAGAGCTGTCCATGCTCGGAAGCTTTCAAACCTGAATGAACTAGAGATGTTTTGTAAAGAGGAATGGTCCAAAATACCATCAATCAGAATCTAGACTCTCATTGGAACCTACAGGAAGCGTTTAGAGGCTGTAATTTCTGCAAAAGGAGGATCTACTAAATAGTGGTGCTCAAATACCCCTTTTCAAAATTCGAGTTAGGTCGAATTCGAATAGTAAATTATTCGAGATCAGTCGAATATTCGAGTCGAATAATTTTTACTATTCGATTCGACCTCGGAATTCGAGCTCACTATTCGAGTCGGTATTCGAGCTCATTATTCGAGCTGACTATTCGAAATGGCCTTAAATAGCTTCCAACACTTGTTTTGAGGGTGAATGATGCAAGAAACCTCTTTTTTTCCAAGTAACAACAGCAAGTGATTATGTGGGGATGTTCCTTTAAAAAAAAAAAGTTGAAAAGAGAAGTTGTGTCCAGAAATTTGTTCAGTACTGTATATACTTCTTCTTCTTCTATATCTTCTTCTTCTATATCTTCTTCTTCTATATCTTCTTCTATATCTTCTTCTTCTTTTATATTGTCTTCTTCTTCTTCTTCTTCATCTTCTTCATCATCATCTTCATCTTCTTTTTCTTCATCTTCTTCATCTTCTTCTTCATCTTCTTCATCTTCTTCATCTTCTTCATCATCTTCTTCATCTTCAACTTCTTCATCTTCTTCATCTTCTTCATCTTCTTCTTCTTCATCATCTTCATCTTCTTCATCATCATCTTCTTCTTCATCATCTTCATCTTCTTCTTCTTCTTCTTCTTCTTCTTCATCATCTTCATCTTCTTCTTTTTCATCTTCATCTTCTTCATCTTCTTCATCTTCTTCATCTTCTTCTTCTTCATCTTCTTCATCTTCTTCTTCTTCATCATCTTCATCTTCTTCTTCATCTTCTTCTTCTTCATCATCTTCATCTTCTTCTTCTTCATCTTCTTCTTCTTCATCTTTTTCATCTTCATCTTCTTCATCTTCTTCATCTTCATCTTCTTCATCTTCTTCATCTTCATCTTCTTCTTCTTCTTCTTCTTCATCTTCTTCTTCTTCATCTTCTTCATCTTCTTCTATATCGTCTTCTTCTTCACTTATTTCTCTTTTCAAATTTTTTTTTTTAAAGAAATGCAGCTATTTTTGAGCGTAACAAATAGCTGGTGGCGCACGCATGTTGGAAGCGCCATTGTATGTGCTCCCTGGCAGTGGAAACACACAGACAGCAGGAGGTAAAGTCAGCAGCAGGAGGAGGAGGATGAGTGTGTGGCAGCAGGCAGTCAATGAGGCAGGCAGCGTGACATAATAGCCCTGGTACCTAGCGGTGATACCAGGGCTGTAAATAAACACAGCAGGCAGGAGGTCCCAGACAGCGGTCGTGCAGCCCACATTGTGTCCAATACACAACTGGGACAACACAGTTTTCAACCCGGGCACCTCAGAAAAATTAAACCTTTTTTTTTTTTTTTTTTTTATGGTTTTGTAGTTTTGGTTTTACAACCAATTACACAGACAGATATAGCTATTTTTTGACGTAATAGCTGGTGGCAGAGTGGCAGCAGAAGGTAAATCTGTGTACCCTGGCGTTGGGAAACACAGACAGACAGACAGCAGCAGCAGCAGCAGGAGGAATGGAGGAGTAATGTGAGCAGCTATTGTTTGACGTAATAGCTGGTGGCAGAGTGGCAGCAGAAGGTAAATCTGTGTACCCTGGCGTTGGGAAACACAGACAGACAGCAGCATCAGCAGGAGGAATGGAGGAGTAGTGTGAGTGTGGCAGCAGGCAGGCAGCGTGACATAATAGCCCTGGTACCTAGCGGTGATACCAGGGCTGTAAATAAACACAGCAGGCAGGAGGTCCCAGACAGCGGTCGTGCAGCCCACATTGTGTCCAATACACAACTGGGACAACACAGTTTTCAACCCGGGCACCTCAGAAAAATTAAACCTTTTTTTTTTTTTTTTTTATGGTTTTGTAGTTTTGGTTTTACAACCAATTACACAGACAGATATAGCTATTTTTTGACGTAATAGCTGGTGGCAGAGTGGCAGCAGAAGGTAAATCTGTGTACCCTGGCGTTGGGAAACACAGACAGACAGCAGCATCAGCAGGAGGAATGGAGGAGTAGTGTGAGTGTGGCAGCAGGCAGGCAGCGTGACATAATAGCCCTGGTACCTAGCGGTGATACCAGGGCTGTAAATAAACACAGCAGGCAGGAGGTCTCAGACAGCGGTCGTGTAGCCCACATTGTGTCCAATACACAACTGGGACAACACAGTTTTCAACCCGGGCACCTCAGAAAAATTAAACCTTTTTTTTTTTTTTTTTATGTTTTTTTGGTTTTGTTTGTAAAACAAATTACACAGATATATAGCTATTGTTTGACGTAATAGCTGGTGGCAGAGTGGCAGCAGAAGGTAAATCTGTGTACCCTGGCAGTGGGAAACACAGACAGACAGCAGAAGGGCAGTACACAGCAGCCCACTGTAGGTGTAAAATGTGTGGCTGCAGGCGACGTAATAGTCAAAGTGAACCAGGCTGGCTTAGTGAGCAGGAGCCAGGAGGTGGTAAAGGGTGGTAAGGCACATTAACGATGGTTCTTAGCCAGTTCATGTCCCCCTCTCGCCGACAACAGGGGCCAGGAACTCGCCTTCCACCCACGCCTGGTTCATCTTGAGAAACGTCAGTCTGTCCACAGACTTGTGAGACAGACGTGAGCGTTTCTCGGTGACCACACCACCAGCTGCACTGAAGCAGCGCTCGGACAGCACGCTGGAAGGGGGGCAGGACAGCACTTCCAGGGCGTACTGCGCCAACTCGCTCCAGATCTCCAGGCGCTTGACCCAATACTCCATGGGATCAACAGGGGCATCGCTGTCAAGCCCGCTGTAGGACCCCATGTAGTCAGCCACCATGCGGGTCAGGCGCTGGCTGTGACCGGTGGAGGATGCTGCTGCATGCACCTCCTCTCTAGTCACTGCTGCCGGAGCCTCTACAGTCCTGTAGAGCTCGTGGCTGAGAGACAGCAGGTCTGTGGGGCGCTTGCTGCTGGATGCAGGCACCTGCTGCTGCCTCTGTGCTGGCTGCTGGACAGTGGGGGTGGAAGGCTGGGGGAAGGCTTCCTCCAAGCGCTCAACAAGGGCCTGCTGCAAGCTCCTTATTTGTTGCGCTGGGTCTCCTCCTGCAGGCGGCAGGAACTGGCTCAACTTCCCCTTGAGGCGTGGGTCCAACATCATGCTGATCCAGATGTCCTCCCTCTGCTTCATCTGGATCACCCTGGGGTCTCTGCGCAGGCACGTCAGCATGTGCGCTGCCATTGGGAAGAGGCGGGCCACGTCTGCTGGCACATCGACGGCAGTGCTGCTGTCCTCATCCTCCTCCTCTGCCTCGTCAGCCTCATCCTCTCTCCACCCCCGCACCAACTCAGCTGCACTGTGCTGATCCCCCTCATCAGCAGCAAGGTCAGGGACCTCCACCAAGTCCTCCTCCTCCTCCCCCTCAGAGGTGGACTGTGCAGCTGCTTGCCGCTCCTGCTGGTCCAAGGCTGCCGCTCCCTGTTCCAGCAAAGCATCGAGGGCCCTGTTCAGCAGACAAACCAGGGGCACCCACTCGCAGACCATAGCATGGTCCCTGCTCACCATGTTAGTGGCCTGCAGAAAGGGAGCCAGCACTAAGCACACCTGCTGCATGTGCCTCCAGTCATCATCGGGGACGATGGACGGGATGTTGCTGGTCTTGTCCCTTCTCTGAGCGGCGGAAACAGTGGCCAGGGCAAGGTACTGTTTGACAGCGCACTTCTGTTCAACCAGACGCTCCAACATTGCCAGGGTGGAGTTCCAGCGAGTCGGAACGTCAAGGATCAGCCGATGGCGTGGCAGATCCAGCTCCTTTTGCACGTCTTCCAGGCTCGCACAGGCTGCAGCCGAGCGCCGGAAGTGACGCACAACGTTCCTTGCCGTTTCCAGCAGTTCGCCCATCCCCTGGTAGGTGCGCAAGAACTTCTGCACCACCAGGTTCAGCACGTGGGCAAGACAGGGGATGTGGGTCAGGTTTCCCCTGTCTATTGCGGCAACCAGATTGGCCCCATTGTCGGCCACCACCTCTCCGACTCTGAGGCCTCTGGGGGTCAGCCAAATCCTCTCCTGCTCCTGGAGTTTGGCCAACACATGGGTTGCCGTCAGCTTGGTCTTCCCAAGGCTGACCAAGTGCAGCAGCGCTTGGCAGTGGCGGGCCTTCACGCTGCTGCTGAGGCGGGGGGTTTGGCCAGGTGTGCCGGAGGATGGCAGAGGATCGGAGGAACCTGCTGCAGTTCTCCTGACCCTGCGGGGTGGCACCACCCACTGTGTTGCTGCTGCTGCTGTGCCCGCTGCTGCTCTCCCATCCTCACCCCCTTCCACCAAGCTGACCCAGTGGACAGTGAAGGACAGGTAGCGGCCTGTCCCGAAGCGGCTGCTCCAGGAGTCCATGGTGACGTGGACCCTTTCACCAACCGCGTGCTCCAGCCCTCGCTCCACATTGGCCATCACAAAGCGGTGCAGTGCAGGAATGGCTTTGCGGGAGAAAAAGTGTCTGCTGGGGAGCTGCCAGTCTGGGGCTGCGCAAGCAAGCAGCGCACGAATGTCGCTCCCCTCCTGCACGAGCGTGTACGGCAGGAGTTGGGAGCACATGGCCCGTGCAGGCAAGCCGTTCAGCTGCCGCACGCGACGGCTGCTGAGAGGCAGAGCCCTAACCACCCCCTGGAAGGACTCGCTCAAAAGGCTCTGGCGTGGCCTTTTGCTGGCACGGGAATCAGCAGACACAGCGGAGGAGGCCACTGAGGACTGGCTGCCAGAACAGGCCTCAGTGTCGGCGGCAGGAGTTGCAGAGGGGGGAGGAGCAGTGCGTTTCCGCACTCCTGCTGGTGCTGCTGGAGGAGCAGGAGGGCGGGTGGCTGCTGTTGCTGCTGCTGCTGAAGGCTGTGCAGTGATGGGTGTGGTGCCACTGCCAGCACCAGATGCCTTCAGCCTCTGGAACTCCTGATGCTGGTGGAAATGTTTCGCAGCAAGGTGGTTGATGAGCGAGCTGGTGCAGAACTTTAAGGGGTCTGCACCTCTGCTCAACTTCCGCTGACAGTGGTTGCAAGTGGCGTACTTGCTGTACACTGTGGGCATGGTGAAAAAGCGCCAGATTGGTGACAGAAACATCCCCCTACGGCATGGAAGCGCTGCTGCCTGTCTCCCTGTGGTGGTTGGGGGGGGAGGCTTGGGGGGCTTGGGTGCGGCTGGTGGTGGTACTGGCAGATGCTGCTGCTGCTGCTGCTGAGCCTGAGACACCAGCAGGCTGTGGGACCTGCCTACTGCTGCTGCCAATGCTTGCAATGATGCGCCTCCTTGCAAGGCCCACAAGAGCATCCTCCTCCTCCTCCTCAGAGCTGCTGAGGACGACATCCCCTGGAGGTGGTGGCACCCAGTCTCTGTCTGTCACCGGGTCATCAACATCCTCCCCCTCCTGAAACATGTCCTGCTGGGATGAGGACCCCCCAAACTCCTCTCCTGATTCATGGATGGGCTGCTTGACTGTCGCCACAGTCTTGCTGTCCAATCCCTCATCCCCCAAAGTGCCCATCAGCATCTCCTCCTCAAGAACGCCAACAACAGCAGACAATTTACTCATGATGCCTGGGGTCAAAAGACTGCTGAATGACAGGTCGGCGAGTGACGGTGAACTGGCCTCCTCCCCAGACCCTGCTGGGCGGCTGCTGCGAACAGGGGTGGTGGTGGTGGTGGTGAGGGTGGAGGCCTCAGATGCAGAGCTGATGGCGGGCTGCTCATCCTCCGTCATGAGTTGCACCACAGTGTCTGCATGCTTTTCCTCAATGGGACGTTTCCGACCCGGCTGGAGGAAAATCGGAGCAGGTGCTACACGCTGCTGCTGCTGTGTCTCTGCAGCGTGAGTTGCAGATGCTCCTGCTGGGCGGCGCCCAAGGCGTCCACGGCCAGTGGCTATGGGAGGAATGTTAGCCACTGACGCTGCTGCTGCTGCTGCGGAACTGTGCATGGTGGCACGCCCGCGCCCGCGGCTTGCCACAATGCTGCTCCCTCTCCTCCTGATTCCCTTGCTGCCCTTCCCCTTGCCCAAACCGCGCTGGCTGCCACTTCCAGACATCTTCGATGTTTTGGGCGTATAGACAAAAGTTTTTTAAAAGGGCGGGTGAAAAGTGGGGTACTTTAATGGAGTGGGTTGGTGGGTGAGGTGACTGAGTGAGTGTCCCTAGTACAGTAAGTAAGTAGTAACAGTCAGGAAGTACAACTAGCAGTTACAACTTACAATAATCAGTAGTAATCACAAGTAAATTTAGTGTGTGTACACTACAGACAGTGAGTGCGCGCACGCGCAAACACGCGCAGGAGCTAGCCTATGAACAGTGACTGAGTGAGTGTCCCTAGTACAGTAAGTAAGTAAGTAGTAACAGTCAGTAAGTACAACTAACTAATTACAATAATCAATCAGTTATCAGAAGGAAATAGAGTGTGTGTAGTGTGTACACAGACAGTGAGTGCACACACGCAGGAGCTAGTAGCCTATGAACAGTGACTGAGTGTCCTAGACTCCTAGTACAGTAAGAGTAAGTAGTAACAGTAAGTACAACTAACTAATTACAATAATCAATCAGTTATCAGAAGGAAATAGAGTGTGTGTAGTGTGTGTACACAGACAGTGAGTGCACACACGCAGGAGCTAGTAGCCTATGAACAGTGACTGAGTGTCCTAGACTCCTAGTACAGTAAGTAGTAACAGTAAGTACAACTAACTAATTACAATAATCAATCAGTTATCAGAAGGAAATAGAGTGTGTGTAGTGTGTGTACACAGACAGTGAGTGCACACACGCAGGAGCTAGTAGCCTATGAACAGTGACTGAGTGTCCTAGACTCCTAGTACAGTAAGTAGTAACAGTAAGTACAACTAACTAATTACAATAATCAATCAGTTATCAGAAGGAAATAGAGTGTGTGTAGTGTGTACACAGACAGTGAGTGCACACACGCAGGAGCTAGTAGCCTATGAACAGTGACTGAGTGTCCTAGACTCCTAGTACAGTAAGTAGTAACAGTAAGTACAACTAACTAATTACAATAATCAATCAGTTATCAGAAGGAAATAGAGTGTGTGTAGTGTGTACACAGACAGTGAGTGCACACACGCAGGAGCTAGTAGCCTATGAACAGTGACTGAGTGTCCTAGACTCCTAGTACAGTAAGTAGTAACAGTAAGTACAACTAACTAATTACAATAATCAATCAGTTATCAGAAGGAAATAGAGTGTGTGTAGTGTGTACACAGACAGTGAGTGCACACACGCAGGAGCTAGTAGCCTATGAACAGTGACTGAGTGTCCTAGACTCCTAGTACAGTAAGTAGTAACAGTAAGTACAACTAACTAATTACAATAATCAATCAGTTATCAGAAGGAAATAGAGTGTGTGTAGTGTGTGTACACAGACAGTGAGTGCACACACGCTGGAGCTAGTAGCCTATGAACAGTGACTGAGTGTCCTAGACTCCTAGTACAGTAAGTAGTAACAGTGAGTACAACTAACTAATTACAATATTCAATTACAATAATCAATCAGTTATCAGAACTTGGAAATAGAGTGTGTGTAGTGTGTACACAGACAGTGAGTGCACACACGCAGGAGCAGCTAGTAGCCTATGAACAGTGACAGTGAGTGTCCTAGTACAGTTACAGTATATAACTACAATACTAATACAATCAGTAGTAAAGGACAGCAGAAATACTGGTATAGAATAGAGAGAAATAAACAGAGGACAGGAGGACAGCTGCCCACACAGGCAGGCCCTGAGGCCTAAAGCTGTAAGCCTGCAGCAGCTGGCCTGTCTCTATGTAACACAAAAGCTACTAACTAAAATACAATGTCTAACTAACTAACAACAATATAGGTGTGTATAGGAGGTGTATGTGAGCAAAAACGCTAGGTAAATGACCACAATAAAGCTCTTGCTAAGCCAAAGCACAAAGGAGCAACTCTCTCTCTATGCAAGTCTCAGGCAAGGACGGAGAAACGTAACATGGCGGCCGCTATTTATAGGGTAGGGGCTGGCCAGGGTCCCCCTCTGTGATTGGCTGCCGTCAGAGGGCCTGGGAGCCCTCTGATTGGCTCTAAGGACATCAATCTGGGCTATGACGCTATTCGAGCTCGGTACCGAGCTCGAATAGCGCCGTTTGCTCGAATAGCTCGAATAGTGAATGGGCTATTCGAGTGTACGCGAATAGCCCATTCGAATAGCTGCAGCTATTCGGAGCTCGAATACCGAGCTCGAATAGCTGAAAAAGAGCTCGAATATTCGAGCTATTCGAATATTCGAGCTCTGCTGAGCACCACTGCTACTAAATATTGATTTCATTTCTTTTTTGTGGTGCCCAAATTTATGCACCTGCCTAATTTTGTTTAAACAATTATTACACACTTTCTGTAAATCCAATCAACTTCATTTCACTTCTCAAATATCACTGTATGTGTCAGAGACAGCTGTTATTTCCCACAATGCAATGAAGTTCACAGACAGGAAACTGGGAGAGGTTGCACCACAATGTCAGCCATACAGAAGTTCCTGATGGTCTTTTTGAGAAAAGGGGAAAGGGGTTATGGGCTACTGATTGGGATGAAGTTAAATCCTAGGTTAAAGTTATTCTCTCAATGTCTTGGCGCTGTGGGTTGTAATCCGAACAATAGGGATGCATTTGTTCAATGTTTTCTGTAAACTTGCTGAAAATAATGTTGATGACTGTCAAAATGAAGTAATGTCCAGTGACCGCATTACTTTACCAAGAACGACCCGGGAGGTCGCCTTCCTATCTATCGTTGAAGAGGAACCCCCATGGTTTCAAACAGTGTTTACCAATAATAAAAGTCCTCACCTCTTTTCTTTTGAAGAAATCAGGCCAAGCTGCTCCTCCATGCCAAATCCATCCATTCAAACTTTTTTTGTATACTAAGTGGCCACAGCGATCAACCGTAGCATTAAGGACCACACCCCTGTTTGACAACGATCCAGATCCAATCTTGGACACCTTCCCCCTTGATCCTCAGCCTCAGGAACCAATGCTCTGAAAAGGTCCCTCTAAAATCGAGGCAGAGCATTGGCAACACCCTGGACATCCCTAACCAAAATGTTGTATCTCAGGCAAGACAAATGGAATGTTAAAACCACCACTCGTACCATAATGCCACCACACTCACCGGTAGGGAGGCATCTACTTTTTTGCAGAAAAATGTTTTACACTCCTGTTCTACATCTCCCCATCCAAGAGCTTCACTGCCAGTATGGGAAGGGAACACCAGAAGGGACAGATTTTTGCCTAAATCCTTATTTCCCCAACTTACTGATCGGTCCTCCACACTACCAGATCTACCTTATCTGTATCTGGAAAGTGAGACGTACAGGGGAGAGAGATTGTGGAGAGCTTTGTAGGTTAGGGTTAAGAGTCTGAAGTGGATCTTCTCATTAATTAACAGCCAATGAAGAGCTTGTCAGGGAGGGGCAGCAAAGTATAATGATGTAGTTCCCGGAAAACTTGTCGTCACTACTATGGCCAGACTCCATGAATGAACAGACTGGCGATACCTTACTGGCAAAATCTTCCTAAATTGCCCGATTTTGATACTTTTGCCTAATAATGACTGCAGCTGCTGCAACTTGACTTTTCCAGTGCCAAGAACACCTTTCATTCATAATGTTGGGTCAGCTTTTATCAGCTGATAACCTGTTCATCATCTTCAGAAACATGATATCTAGTAATTTCAAAGGCTTTCTTGGGCCTTCCATCTTATCCTGAGCAGCAGGGACCCAAAGCTCAGAACATACTGAATGTATTGACATGCTGTTTGTAATCGCATAACCAAGCTGATTCATCATATGTTGGCCTCACAGATGAAATCTCCATACAAAGTTTTTTGAGTGGGCACTCCTCCAATCTTCTGGGTGCTTGATACGGTGGCATAGGCAATTTATGTTTGAATGTTTGATGTAAGAAGACCATCAGCCGGTTCGTCATGCCACGAGTCTGGAAACCTTCAAACGTACTCTGAAAACACACCTTTCAGACAAGCCTATAATTTGCTATAGGCAGCACTGAAGGCGCACTGGCTCACCTACTAACCCCTGTGTTTCCTTCCCTGTTGTTTCCTCCCCACTACCCTCTAGATCGCAAGGGCAGGGACCTCCTCCTAGTGTTTCTCATACCGCTGTAACTTTAACATATGCACATGTACCAACTACACATCAACTATGTATGTATTTGTATTTATTCTGTTCAATGCCATGACTGTACAGTGTCTTTTACTTCTCATGTATATTTGTTCCCCATTATTTGTTTGTACTATTTACAGCGCTACAGAAGATGTTGGCGCTATATAAATAAAAAAATAATATTAATCAGTGTCACAGGAGCCCTAGTGGCTGACCGCACTTAGCCTTCTAAACGGTGCCAGCGCACAGATCGTGCGAACTCTGGTCGCAGTCAATGCGCAGGAACCGTTAAGAATTAGCCGCAGACAACTCAGAAGGGAGCCCGTGAGACACGGGTGATTACAACTTCACCCACTGGTTCAGAGTAAACTGCCACCACCGCGGTTATCATGGGACCGTGGAGCCCACTAACTGACTAGTCCTGCGAATAAAACGGTTAAACACACGATATTCTGTCTAGCCAACAACAAACAAACGGTAGCGTATCTTCAGAGACCCGGGATCAGTTCTGTGTGTGCTGATAAGCAGGGTAGCGGAACAGTGAATGACTTGGAGAAAGTCGTTTATTCACGCAATATAAATAATTAATATATACAGACAATTATTAAAATCACAATTATTAAGACGGTAATAGCCAGTATAAAAAATAAAAGAAGGGAGAAAAATACTTAGTTCCTGGAAAGATGTCCTTTTTGTGGGAAAATCATCAGTTCAAGCAAAACGGTTTCAAGTTCTTAGAGTTCTTTGTTTCAGAGTAAAGTTCAGCAAGATTTAAAATCCAAACAAAATGGAGGATGTCCTTTGTTTCAGCTCTGTCAAGATGGCCACCACTTGTTCCTCATAGTGGCCGTGTGTCATGAAGATGGTAAAGGGAGGAATTGATGCCCACCTGCTGGCCAGGTGCTTTTGATGAAGCTGGTTTGGGGGTGTGGCAATGCCGGCCCCTCTGAGTCACCCACCAATGGCAGTTCATTCCCTCTGAGAGATTTTAGGGCTAAACTTATGAAATGCTGTAACTCCTGAACCATACACGTTATATTTAGGGGGGTAACAGCTTCAGACTTGTTGGAAAATACAGATTAATATGACATCAGACACGGCTAAGCCAGCGGGTCAGGCTCCTGAGAAGATTCATATCTCGATAACCGGACGGTCTATCCCAAGGAATTTCATATCAGCACGATGGCCAGATTTTACCGGACAAGACGATATGAATTTTATAGCTGTGCGACATACGGTTTTCGTATGCCGACAGGAAATCATATCACCCATGCTTTCCTTATGGCCCATGCTCGGTGCCGGATCGGCTGGCTTTCTATGGCCCCCCTGTGGAGCCAGTTTCCTGGTCCTTTTCATGGGGACATCTGCTGTAGGGGGAATGAGCTGGGCCCTGCAGGGAGTCCAGCCACGTGCGACATTCCGGAGGGGTGAGGGGACTGCTCTGGCTCACAGGGGAACAGATCTCTGGATTTAAAATAACACAAAATGTCATTTTCGGATCGCTTGCACGACTGCTCAGATCCGTCAGGGAGCGATCAGGAAAGCGACTGTGAATTCTCTAGATTCACCTGCGCTTCTCACGGCTATTCCGTGACAATCAGGCCCTGCAGAACAGGGGTCTCAAACTCGCGGCCCGCGGGCCATTTGCGGCCCTCGATACAATATTTTGTGGCCCTCGCCGGCAAAAGCTTCCTTATAGTTCGCTTCCGTGCTCCCAAGTAATCCGCAGCATCCTCGCCGCTAAACGAGGGTTGCAGAGCCCCCAAATCGCCCGGGGGGCAATCCACCGGCATTTCCTGGAAGGGGCAGAGCTTTCAGCTTCAGCTCTGCCCCTCCTGATGTCAATCGCCGCCTCTCCCCACCCCTCTCTGTGAAGGAAGAGTGAGAGGGGCGGGCAGAGGTGGAGATGCACCGCGATTGTGAAATTCCTTATGCGGCCCAGCCTCATCCTGACTTTGCCTCCTGCGGCCCCCCAGGTAAATTGAGTTTGAGACCCCTGCTGTAGAAGGTGAAGTTGAGTATGGAGTCTATGAAGGCCATCAGGCCCTGTGGAAGGTGATGCGGAGAACAAAGTCTTTGAAGACCATCCTTCCCTAAACAAGAAGGTGATGTGGAGTATGGAGTCTAAGGAGACCATCAGGCCCTGTGGAAGGAGATGAGAGCTATGGAGTCTATGAAGACCATCAGGCCCTGTGGAAGGTGATGCGGAGAACAAAGTCTTTGAAGACCATCCTTCCCTAAACAAGAAGGTGATGTGGAGTATGGAGTCTAAGGAGACCATCAGGCCCTGTGGAAGGAGATGAGGAGTATGGTGTCTATGAAGACCATCAGGCCCTGTGGAAGGTGATGTGTGGAGTATGGAGTCTATAAAGACCATCAGGCCCTGTGGAAGGAGATGAGGAGTATGGTGTCTATGAAGACCATCAGGCCCTGTGGAAGGTGATGTGGAGTATGGAGTCTAAGGAGACCATCAGGCCCTGTGGAAGGAGATGAGGAGCATGGTGTCTATGAAGACCATCAGGCCCTGTGGAAGGTGATGTGGAGTATGGAGTCTAAGGAGACCATCAGGCCCTGTGGATGGAGATGAGGAGTATGGAGTCTAAGGAGACCATCAGGCCCTGTGGAAGGAGATGAGGAGTATGGTGTCTATGAAGACCATCAGGCCCTGTGGAAGGAGATGAGGAGTATGGTGTCTATGAAGACCATCAGGCCCTATGGAAGGTGAATAGGTGATATGAAGTATGGAGTCTATGAAGACCATCCGTTCCTTTAGAAGGTGATGTACAGAGAGACACGTGGCCCCACCATGCTGGCAGATAATCTGCAGCTGATCCAGGAGGCCAGACCCCAACAGGAAATGTCACTTTATTGTAACTGTGTTTATACAATCATATTGATTGTTCACTGACCCTTCACCTCGACAGTAGTGAGTCTCATTCTCTGCTCTCACCTCCCCCACCTCGTTGTCATGACGCTATAATACCTTCAAATCTCATTAATAATCTTGTCTGTTAACTCTTTAGCTGCTGCAGGACGATGCTGAAAAATGGCAGGACCATCTACTTCAACATGCGATTGCTAGCTCTTCTACACAACCTTTCTGCCGGCCCTTTAAGTATAGATTTGAAACCCAGCCAAAGACTGTGTGCTTATTTTTCCTTTGCCTTGAATGGAGAATTGTGCCGGGTTTGTGTTGATGTCTGTGTCTCTGGTGGAAAGACCTCTTCTTTCTATCTTCCAGTCCAGGTAACAATACAAATCATTGCAGGAAGTGAGAGGGATCTTCAGAAAAGGGACACAGACAGCAAAAAAACTTCTCAACTCTTCCTCGTTCTGTTAAGACTTAAAGGACAACTGAGGTGAGAGGGATATGGAGGCTGCCATATTTATTTCCTTTTAAGCAATACCAGTTGCCTGGCTGTCCTGCTGATCTTCCGCCTCTAATACTTTTAGCTACAGCCCCTGAACAAGCATGCAGCAGATCAGGTGTTTCTGACATTATTGTCAGATCTGACAAGATCAGCTGCATGCTTGTTTCTGGTGTTATTCAGGCACTACTGCAGCCAAATAGATCATCAGGGCTGCCAGGTAACTGGTATTGTTTAACCAGTTTGCATCCCGCATACAGTATAATCACGTCATTGCAAGTGGCTCCTGAAAGCCACATGACGTGATTATAAGTTGCTGTCATTTAATGAGCACAGCGGGCGTGCTAGCACGCTCCTGGGCTCATTAACCCCCCTCCCCCTAACTACTCTATACCGGCATCCCTTCCCGGGTCTCCGATCCCCCCACCCCCCGCCCGATCCTCTGTAATACCCCCCTCCCCCTCCATGCTGCGATCGGGCAGCATGGAGGATTACAATGTAACAATATTTACCTTACCTTGTTCCAGCGCCGATCGCGATCCTCTCCCTGTAGTCCCGCTTTCAGCCTCACTATGCTGAGTGAATCGGGTCCCGGCTTGATGACGTCATCAAGCCGGGACCCGATCCGGTCAGCATACTGAGGCTGCCAGCGGTACTGCAAGGGGGAGATCGTGATCGCCGGTGGAACAAGGTCAGGTGAGAGATTCTTGCTTCCCTGCGCCTAGCTCTGCAGAGGGGGTGGAGGGGACACCTGGCATTTGGGGAGAAAAAAATATCTTAAAGGGCCAACTCCTGGCTATCCATGGGGGGGGGGGGGGGGGGAGAGATAAAAATTAAAAGGGGCACACAGCCGGCCACAAATGGGGGAGGGGGAGGCATAAAGGGCATACACCTGGCTATGAATGGGGGGAGGGGGGGTAATAAAAAACACATCTGGCTAACTATGGGGGGGGGAGATAAACAGGCACGTCTGGTTCACTGAAGTGGGGGGGGGGGTTTACAGAGGCACATCAGGGGCTGGGGAAGGGTAACGGGGCACATCTGGCCAAGTATGGGGGAGGGGGGGTATAAAGGAGCACATCTTGCTAACTAGGAAGCGGGGAGGATTAAAAAGTGCCGCAACAATTAAAGAAAAATACAAAGCCGCAAAATGGAAAAAAATGCACCTTTATTTCCAAATAATATATTGTCGCCATACATTGTACTAGGATCATACTTTAAACCCTAATAACCAGGACAAACAGGCAAATCAAATGTGTAGGTTTAATTTACAGTACCACTTACTATTTTCAAATTATAATTGCTGAAAACTGAGAAATAATTCCTTTTTTCATTTTTTTCCCCTTATTACCATTAAAATCTGTACAAAATTAAATAATTCTAAGCAAAATGTACCACCCAAAAAAAAGCCTAATTGGTGGCGAAAAAAACAAGGTATAGATCATTTATGTGTGATAAGTAGTGATAAAGTTATTGGCTAATGAATGGGAAGAGTGTGAAATGTAGAAAATTGTTCTGGTTTTTTAGGGGGAAAACCCCAGGGACGCGAACTGGTTAAGAGGAAATAAATATGGTAGCCTCCATATTCTTCTTCTTATTTCTCACTACAGTTGTCCTTTAAAGTGACCCTAAAAAAAAAGTTACATACTCGCCTATTCGAGAGTGTGTGTGTGCGTATGTGTGTATAGTGTGTATGTGTGTGCGTATGTGTGTGCGTATGTGTGTGCGTATGTGTGTGCGTGTGTGTGTGTGTGTGTGTGTGTGTGTGTGTGTGTGTGTGTGTGTGTGTGTGTGTGTGTGTGTGTGTGTGTGTATGTGTGTGCGTATGTGCGTGCGTATGTGTGTGCGTATGTGTGTGCGTATGTGTGTGCGTATGTGTGTGTGTATAGTGTGTATGTGTGTGCGTATGTGCGTGCGTATGTGTGGACGCATCTTTGAAGATGAGCTGCAGAAATTTTTTTAGAAATATAGAACCATGATAATTATAACAATAATAATAATAGTGTTCATGGCCAGCCTTTAATCTGAATCAAGATATCGGTGTAGCAGTATATAGCTATAATTATATCGACTATGGATGCAGTGACTGCAGTTGTATACAACTCTAAATAAACTAAATACTTTTCTATAAATCTTGAACCGTCCCTGTGGACCTGGATGATAGCGGCCACCTGCTGGCTATTGCTGGTAATACATTCTCTACAGATGTTGATTTCCATAAATTTGCAATTAAGAAGAAGATTATTATTATTATTATTATTATTTATTGTATTTATAAAGCGCCAACATATTATGCAGCGCCAGACAATAAATAGGGATACATACATTGCAACAAGGGGTGACAGACAGAGAGGTAGCAAACGGTTATACAACATAGCACAAGGTTATACATGCAGTCGGGGTATAAAATACGTTTTACAGAGATCCGGCAAAACAAGTACGAGTTAGTCCATTAGAAGGGTGTAATTGCTGGGGTAGAAAAATTGAGAAGGACACACTAATGGAGAGGGGGAGGCCCTGCCAAGGCTTACAATCTAAAGGGAGGACACATAAGGTAGGACTGTGGAAAGGGTGATTGACTGAGAAAGTTAGAGTGTGGTAGATGTGGGGTAGGCGTAGGCCAATTTAAAGAAATGTGTTTTGAGGGCTTGCTTGAAGGTGTTGAAGGAAGGAGCGAGTCTGAGGGGGAGTGGAAAGGAGTTCCATGGGGTCGGCGCAGCTCTTGAGAAGTCTTGTAAGCGTGCATGGGAATGAGAGATGCGTGGGGAGGTCAGGCTGAGATCACTGGAGGACCGGAGGGGGCAGGCAGGTATATATCTGTTTACGAGCTCAGAAATGTAGGTTGGGCAGGTCTTGTGCACAGATTTGTAGGTAAGGCACAAAACCTTAAACTGATCCTGAAGCTGATAGGGAGCCAGTGTAGGGCGTCGCAGAGGGGAGAAGTGGAAGCAGAGTGGTGGGAAAGATGGATGAGTCTAGCTGCTGGATTCATGACTGATTGAAGGGGGACTAACTCTAAAAGCATTCTGCTGGCAGATGTGAGTAGGATGTGAGCTTGTGCGTGTGTAGGATGTAGGTGTGTAGGATGTGAGCTTCTCAGCCAGGCATGCATTCCTACTACTACTGATTGTGTAGTCAAAATTGGATGTGTGTAGTATTCACCGATCATCTCCCTCTGATCAGCATGCCATATTAATTTACAGCATTGGAATGATCATGGCAGCAGCCTCCCTCTCAGTTCAGGTGTGCTTTAAGAAAGAACTGTAGTCAAAATTCATCCTATGTAATGAAACCTAAGTGCCCCTGCATCATCCAGTCCCTGTGTCTGTGTGTTTGCGCTACTGCGCATGTGCAGCAGGGACAGCCGTTGGGACAGGAGGACTGGGCCAGGGAGCCAGGCGGGCATGTGCGCTTGCGCGGCGGGGGGGTGGTGGTGCGCTGCGCACACATGCGCACTGACATGTGCTGGTGGCGTTGGTGCGACAGAGACCTAAAGCCCATTTTTAAACAGACGTGGGTCAGCTAGTAATGTATAAAATTGCTTACTTATTTATTTATTTTACGGTATTCATTTATAGATTATTTAGTCAGTGTTTGCCCATTGTAAAATCTTTCCTCTCCCTGATCTACATTCTGAAATGACTCACAGGTGGAGACATCTTCAGTCCTGCCAGGTAATCTCTGCGGAATGTTCGTTTGCAGAAGGAAATATAGATGGTCTCCCAGAATGCTCTGGGAGGGGAACTTCACATAACAAACAGCCTAGGCTAAGCATTACTAGGAGGGTGGGGCTACATAGCAATATACAGCAATATATACTGTAGCTATAGGAAGTATTTCTGATGCTGAAACCAGGAGAATTAACATAAAAGTGTTAGCAACTTATAAATACAATAAATAAATTAAATAAAATAAAAAGTGAGTATCCTGAATAATCTACTGCATCCTACTTCTGTATATGTTGTTACAGTTCCTCTTTCAATTCATGTGGATATCATAAAGCGTTATTTCTGGTTACACTGATGCAGTGACAGCAGGGCCGTTTTTAGGGGTGGGCGAGGCAGGCCCAGGCACGTGCACAGGGGGGTGCTCTGGGTGCCCAGGCATCCCCCTTTTTAAAATCTACAAAAAAAGGCCCCTCTCGCTTGATAAATAAGCCCCGCCCATGACCACGATAAGCCCCGCCCACCCGCGGGAAGCTCCGCCCCCGCCTGGGACACTTTTAAGTGAAGAGGCCCAGACAGGAATCCTAGTGTGGCATACTGACCTCTCCCTCCACCTAGGACCCATACTGACCTCTACCTCTCCCAGCATCCATAGTGACCTCTCTCTCCACCTAGTACCCAGTGACCGCTCCCTCCCCTAGCACTTACAGCGACCTCTCCCTCCACCTAGGACCCATACTGACCTCTACTTCCCCCAGCACCCATAGTGACCTCTTCCTCCACCTAGTACCCAGTGACCACTCCCTCCCCTAGCACTCACAGTGACCTCTCCCTCCACCTACTGACTTCTCCCTACCCAGTACCCACAGTGACATCTCCCTTCACCTAGTACCCACAGTGACCTCTCTCTTACCCAGCACCCACAGTGACCTCTCCCTCCACCTAGCACCCACAGTGACCTCTCCCTCCCACAGCACCCACAGTGACCTCTCCCTCCACCTAGCACCCACAGTGACCTCTCCCTCCCACAGCAACCACAGTGACCTCTCCCTCCACCTAGCACCCACAGTGACCTCTTCCTCCCCAGCTCTAGCAGTGATCCTGCCTACCCCAGCACCCACATCTGACCTATCCCTCCCTCAGAACCCACAGTGATTTTCCCTCCCCCAGTGGCTACCCTCCTGTCCCCTGCAGCACCCACAGGGACCTCCCATCCCACGCTGCACCTACAGTGACCTCTCCCATTGCAAGCGCCCACAGTGGCCTCTCCCGACATCCAGCATCCACTCCCTCCTCCAGTAACCACACTGACTTCTCCCAGCACCCACAGTGACCTCCCCTTCCTCCAGCACCCATACTGATCTCCTCCTTCCACAGCACAGAGGCCTACCCTTCCCCCAACACCCACACTGACCCCTACCTCCCTTAGCAGCAACTATGCCATTCATAGCAGCACCCATAGTGACCTCCCACCCCCTGCACCCACAATGACCTCTACCTCCCGAGACCCACAGTGATCTCCCCCAAGGGACCCACAGCGACCTCCCTTTCCTCCAGCACCCATACTGACCTCTACCTTCCACAGCACCCACAGTTACTTCTCCCCACAGTGACCTACCCTTCCCCCATCAACCACACTGACCTCTACCTCCCCTAGCAGCAACTATGCCATTCATAGCAGTACCCACAGTGATCTCCCACCCCCTGCACCCACAGTAATCCCACCAATATTCAGCACCCACATTACACTCAACCAGTAGCACCCAGTACTTGCACCAAGCACCCTGCACCCAATACTCACATCCGACCTCAATATGGCACTTAGTACTTGCATCAAACAGCCGCATGACACCCAATACCTGCACCCCTTCACCCTATAGCTGGCACCCAGTACTAACACCCACATGGCACAGTACTTGCACCCAGCCCCAACATGGCAATCACTACTCACACCTGCACACCACCTTCACATGGCACCCACTATCTGCACTCACATAATTAGTACTAGCACCTAAAGTACCTGCACTCAGAACCCACATGACACACAATGCCCACCCATAGCTAGCGCCCAGTGCAGGCATGGCACCAAGTATTTGCACCTATGTGATACCCAGTACCTGCACCCAACACCCACATATTTAATCTGCAGTAGTTACAGTTGCACTAAGCCTCCACTTGGTGCCCAGCACCCACACCAAGCACTCACATATGACATTCAGTACTTGCACCCAGAACTCACAAGGGACTGAGTACCTGCAACCAACATCTACATGATGGTTAATACACACCCATACAGCCAGAATCCAAATGACACCCTGTGCCAGCACCCAGAAACCACATTGCACCCAGCATCTGCCTTTAGCACCCACATGACAACAAATACCCCACTAGCCAGCACCCATCACCCATATGTCACCATGTACAAAAAAAAGAATTATTACTCACTCCCAGTACCCACTTGGCACTCAGTATTTGCACCTAAGACCGACATACCGCATAATCAACACCCACATGGCACAGTACTCATACGTCACCAAGTTCCAAAGCCATTATATGCACCTAGTACCCGTACATGGCCAGCACCCAAATAGCACCCAGTACCCATCCTTTGTCCGAACCCATATGAGACTCAGTACTCTCCAATGGCACACATCCAGACCATACATGGCACTCCCTACTCACTCATGTCCAACACTCACATGGCTCCCTGTACCAATTAGCACTCACGTGGCACCCAGTATTGTTTATCACCATCTGCTACTCATTCAGCACCCAATACTGCATAGCACCCACTGCAAATAAACACCCAATACAAACTGGACCTTGGTACACAAAGCAGCTTGACACAGATTTACTTTGGCATCTCGGCACCCACTGCAACTTACCACAAAGTGAACCTTTGCGTCTTACCATCCTCTGCATCTGGGCACCCACTGCACCTTGGCACTTACTGCAGTTTTGCATCTACTAATGCTTAGCAACCACTGCATATTGGTAACCACTTATTTGCCTGAAAAGAGGCTTGGGTGCTGATCAAGAGGGACAGAGGTCCCAGTAATGAAAGGTGAGTCTGTGCCTCCACTGTGGGCTCCACTGTGCCCACTCTAACCCACTAACAGTGGGCACCTATCACTGCTGATTTGAGGGTGGTAGCACCAAAAGAGTTGGTTGGAAGGAGACACAGAGTCTGCCTAATACTGCTATAAAGGTGTGTGTGTGTGGGAGGGGGGGGGGGGGGTGTTAAGACTGCCTTATGCTTTCTGGAGAGGGGGTATTACATACACAATTTAGCACGATTTATCGATTTCAAATTTGAGCACCACACCCTGTGAGGATCCTCTGCATGGCCCTGCCCCTTCCTGCAGCACCCACACTGGCCTCTACTTTTCCCATCAGCCACCCCTTCCCCTTAAAGCTGGCACCCAGTACAACCACTCACATGACACCAAGTATCTGCACCCAGGCTTAAAATTGCACCCAGTACTCACACCTGCACACAGCTTCCACATGGCCCCTACTATCTGCACCAAGCACCTACTTAACCCGTAACCACACCCAAAGTACCCGCATTCAAAACCCATGTGATGCCCAAAGCCAACCCATAGCCATCACCCAGTACAAGCATGGCCGCAAGTATTCGCACCAATGTCACATCCAGTACCTGTACCCAACATCCACATGACATCGAGTACATGCACCCAGATCTTACATGGCACTAAGTATTTGCAATCAACAACCTGAATGACACTCGATACCCAACCATAGCCAGAACCCACATGACACTCAGCACTTACACCCAGAACCCACATGGCACCCATCATCTGCATTCAGCAGCATGACAATCAATACCCCCCTAGCCAGAAACAAGGAGGGGGGGCGGGCATACGGGGGTAGGCATTGCCAGGCCCCTTTTTCAAATTTGAGCACCCCCCACTTAAGGACCCTCTGCACGGCCCTGGGCAGGCCTGTATAGGTAGCTTGTCCTGAGAGCGATTTAGCCTAGAAACTGATATCTGTAATACTAGTGAGGACAATACCAGATCATGGCTGACAGCTGGGACCCCCCTTCCTGCAGCCCGCTAGATTACAAGAGATGAGCGTGTAATAACTGATCAAAAGTAACAATGTAATGAATGAGTCGAGTGGAGGGCCCCCCGGGGTGACATGACATGTGACCACACCACCACACATAGGCCGAGCCCCCCTAGGACCCCCGGGGTGACATGTGACCGCACCACACACAGGCCGAGCCCCTTGGTCTCAACTTCTCCAGAGACCGTGCTGTATGGGGAGAGATGGGCAGCGAGGTGACAACCATTTACAGACTAGATCAATCCTCCGTTAGTTTTCTCATAACGCGGGGCGAGGGGGCGACCGTCACAGCGTCCCCAGAGAATTATCTGTGCAATATACGTCCAATCCCCGTCTATTAACCCTGCAGCTGCCAGCCCTGCCTAGTGCCGAACTCCCCAGAGAAATATCTGTGCAATATACGTCCAATCCCCATGTATTAACTCCGCAGCAGCCAGCCCTGCCTAGTGCCGGCCCTACCAGAGAATTATCTGTGCAATATACGTCCAATCCCCGTCTATTAACCCTGCAGCAGCCAGCCCTGCCTAGTGCCGGCCTCCCCCGAGAATTATCTGTGCAATATACGTCCAATCCCCGTCTATTAACCCTGCAGCTGCCAGTCCTGCCTAGTGCCGGCCTCCCCAGAGAATTATCTGTGCAATATACGTCCAATCCCCGTCTATTAACCCTGCAGCTGCTAGCCCTGCCCAGTGCCGGCCTCCCCAGAGAATTATCTGTGCAATATACATCCAATCCCCGTCTATTAACCCTGCAGCTGCCAGCCTGCCCAGTGCCGGCCTCCCCAGAGAATTATCTGTGCAATATACGTCCAATCCCCGTCTACTAACCCTGCAGCTGCCAGTCCTGCCTAGTGCCGGCCTCCCCAGAGAATTATCTGTGCAATATACGTCCAATCCCTGTCTATTAACCCTGCAGCTGCCAGTCCTGCCTAGTGCCGGCCTCCCCAGAGAATTATCTGTGCAATATACATCCAATCCCTGTCTAATAACCCTGCAGCTGCCAGTCCTGCCTAGTGCCGGCCTCCCCAGAGAATTATCTGTGCAATATACGTCCAATCCCCGTCTATTAACCCTGCAGCTGCCAGCCCTGCCCAGTGCCGGCCTCCCCAGAGAATTATCTGTGCAATATACGTCCAATCCCCGTCTATTAACCCCGCAGCAGCCAGCCCTGCCTAGTGCCGGCCTCCCCAGAGAATTATCTGTGCAATATACGTCCAATCCCCGTCTACTAACCCTGCAGCTGCCAGTCCTGCCCAGTGCCGGCCTCCCCAGAGAAATATCTGTGCAATATACATCCAATCCCTGTCTATTAACCCTGCAGCTGCCAGTCCTGCCTAGTGCTGGCCTCCCCAGAGAATTATCTGTGCAATATACGTCCAATCCCCGTCTATTAAGCCTGCAGCTGCCAGCCCTGCCTAGTGCCGGCCTCCCCAGAGAATTATTTGTGCAATATACGTCCAATCCCTGTCTATTAACCCCGCAGCTGCCAGCCCTGCCTAGTGCCGGCCTCCCCAGAGAATTATCTGTGCAATATACGTCCAATCCCTGTCTATTAACCCTGCAGCAGCCAGCCCTGCCTAGTGCCGGCCTCCTCAGAGAAATATCTGTGCAATATACGTCCAATCCCTGTCTATTAACCCTGCAGCTGCCAGCCCTGCCAAGTGCCGGCCTCCCCAGAGAATTATCTGTGCAATATACGTCCAATCCCTGTCTATTAACCCTGCAGCAGCCAGCCCTGCCTAGTGCCGGCCTCCCTAGAGAATTATCTGTGCAATATACGTCCAATCCCCATCTATGAACCCTGCAGCTGCCAGTCCTGCCTAGTGCTGGCCTCCCCAGAGAAATATCTGTGCAATATACGTCCAATCCCTGTTTATTTACCCTGCAGCTGCCAGTCCTGCCTAGTGCCGGCCTCCCCAGAGAATTATCTGTGCAATATACGTCCAATCCCCGTCTACTAACCCTGCAGCTGCCAGTCCTGCCTCGTGCTGGCCTCCCCAGAGAAATATCTGTGCAATATACGTCCAATCCCCGTCTACTAACCCTGCAGCTGCCAGTCCTGCCTCGTGCCGGCCTCCCCAGAGAAATATCTGTGCAATATACGTCCAATCCCCATCTATTAACCCTGCAGCTGCCAGTCCTGCCCAGTGCCGGCCTCCCCAGAGAAATATCTGTGCAATATGCGTCCAATCCCTGTCTATTAACCCTGCAGCTGCCAGTCCTGCCTAGTGCCGTCCTCCCCAGAGAATTATCTGTGCAATATACATCCAATCCCTGTCTATTAACCCTGCAGCTGGCAGTCCTGCCTAGTGCCGGCCTCCCCAGAGAATTATCTGTGCAATATACATCCAATCCCCGTCTATTAACCCTGCAGCTGCCAGCCCTGCCTAGTGCCGGCCTCCCCAGAGAATTATCTGTGCAATATACGTCCAATCCCCGTCTATTAACCCTGCAGCTGCCAGCCCTGCCTAGTGCCGGCCTCTCCAGAGAATTATCTGTGCAATATACGTCCAATCCCCGTCTATTAACCCTGCAGCTGCCAGCCCTGCCTAGTGCCGGCCTCTCCAGAGAATTATCTGTGCAATATACGTCCAATCCCCGTCTATTAACCCTGCAGCTGCCAGCCCTGCCTAGTGCCGGCCTCCCCAGAGAATTATCTGTGCAATATACGTCCAATCCCCATCTATTAACCCTGCAGCTGCCAGTCCTGCCTCGTGCTGGAATACTTCTACTGTATATTTCATTTATACAGCTCTGATATATGCTAAAGAAAGCTGCCTGCAGGCCATTCCTATGGGGCTGACCATACATGGGGCAATCTCGTATAAACGATCCTATTATTATTTTATTATTGCTTGTTTATTGCGGCTTTTGTTGATTGACACAGCAAAATTGTTTTGTTGACTCCTGTGCACTCCAGTGCGTTCTTGTTTTATATATATATATATTTTTTAGATACTGGGAGATTTTTGTAGTCTTTTGACCCAAGTTTAAAGGATACATCTGGCATTTAATTTTTTTTTTTTTTTTTTAAATCAGATTTACTTACCTCGCTGCAGCTCCGCTCCAAGCAAGTCAAGTCAGTGCGCGGCCGCACCTCTTGTGGTCGCGCCATGCTTCCGCGAGCGTTCTCCACTGAGGCCATTGACTTGTTGGATTTCTTTTGGGAGTCTACAGCAGCAACAATGGTCCGGAGGATGGCATGGGAAGCCTCCGCAGGAGAGAAGGTATGTACTCGCCCCCCCCCCCCCCCCCCGGTCAGTTGGGCGCAGGGAGAGCCGTACGACAGCTCACCCTGCTGCCGCTGAAATTCCGTGCGACTTTATGTAATATCCCCCCTCCGAATCATAGCAACTCGGAGGAAGAAGGGATTCTATCGCTATCGCGATATCCTGCAGCACCGCTATAGACGTAATAACGTTATATCTATGGCGGCGCCCAGGTCAGACGCAGTGCAGCAATGAGCGCACCCAAATGACCTGCTTCATCCGCAGGATCCAGAGGCTGCGCTCTTCATAGGTGAGTATCTCGTGACTCGATGTTCATCTCCGCTACACTTTATACCAACACTTAGGGCTCAATGATTAGGTGGTTCTGGGTCGCCCCGAGCTGTGTGGGTATTCTGTTGTGGGGTGGGGTAACCCTTTTATCTAGCGTGGATTATCTCTGACTATTCATCACCGTGATTTGCCCCATTGTCCGTCCCTCCCCTCCCCCCCCCCCCCCCCGCTCCGAGGACTTGGATTAGTCATCGCGGATGAATAATGTCCTATATAGCACTTGGGCCGGATCAATTAACACTTCGTTAGGCTCCATTGGCTGCCAGGCATTACCTAAATCACCTTTTGTTTCAATGTCCTCTGCTAATTAAAACGCTGAATAGACCCCATCGCTCGCTTTTAAATGCTTTATCAGGAGGATTCTCACTTTCCATTACTTTCCATTAATGCAACAAATTCTTACTCAGGACCGCATGGCTGCCGGGAATGGCAGAAGCTGCAGATCTGGCTGTGCTAAGGACAGGTCCTCTTTACACCTCACATTCTGTTAGTCCTTCGTTAGCCACTCTTCCCTCCAAAACACATTCGTAGCAACAAATGCATCAGTCAAACTGTCTCCATCCAGCATGTGCAGCGCGCCCAGCTTGTGCCTCCACCATCTGCTGACCTGCTACCACCAACCCCAACTGCTTCTGCCAGGCACCCAGCCTCCAGCACAGCCTGCTGCCCAACCATAGTCTGTGGAGTCCAAGCCTGCTGCCCAACCACGGTCCGTGGAGTCCAAGCCTGCTGCCCAACTACTGTCTGTGGAGTCCAATCTGCTGCCCAACTACCGTCTGTGGAGTCCAAGCCTGCTGCCCAACTACCATCTCTGGAGTCCAAGCCTGCTGCCCAACTACAGTCTGTGGAGTCCAATCTGCTGCCCAACTACCGTCTCTGGAGTCCAAGTCTGCTGCCCAACTACAGTCTGTGGAGTCCAAGCCTGCTGCCCAACTACTGTCTGTGCAGTCCAATCTGCTGCCCAACTACCGTCTCTGTAGTCCAATCTGCTGCCCAACTACCGTCTCTGGAGTCCAAGCCTGCTGCCCAACTACAGTCTGTGGAGTCCAAGCCTGCTGCCCAACTACAGTCTGTGGAGTCCAAGCCTGCTGCCCAACCACAGTCTGTGGAGTCCAAGCCTGCTGCCCAACTACAGTCTGTGGAGTCCAAGCCTGCTGCCCAACTACAGTCTGTGGAGTCCAAGCCTGCTGCCCAACTACAGTCTGTGGAGTCCAAGCCTGCTGCCCAACCACGGTCTGTGGAGTCCAAGCCTGCTGCCAAACTACAGTCTGTGGAGACCACCAAGCCTGCTGCCCAACTACAGTCTGTGGAGTCCAAGCCTGCTGCCCAACCACAGTCTGTGGAGTCCAAGCCTGCTGCCCAACTACAGTCTGTGGAGACCACCAAGCCTGCTGCCCAACTACAGTCTGTGGAGTCCAAGCCTGCTACCCAACTACAGTCTGTGGAGTCCAAGCCTGCTGCCCAACTACAGTCTGTGGAGTCCAAGCCTGCTGCCCAACCACGGTCTGTGGAGTCCAAGCCTGCTGCCCTACTACAGTCTGTGGAGTCCAAGCCTGCTGCCCAACTACAGTCTGTGGAGTCCAAGCCTGCTGCCCAACCACAGTCTGTGGAGTCCAAGCCTGCTGCCCAACTACAGTCTGTGGAGTCCAAGTCTGCAGCCCAACTACAGTCTGTGGAGTCCAAGTCTGCTGTCCAACTACAGTCTGTGGAGTCCAAGTCTGCTGCCCAACTACCGTCTCTGGAGTCCAAGTCTGCTGTCCAACTACAGTCTGTGGAGTCCAAGCCTGCTGCCCAAATACAGTCTGTGGAGTCCAAGCCTGCTGCCCAACTACAGTCTGTGGAGACCAAGCCTGCTGCCCAACTACAGTCTGTGGAGTCCAAGCCTGCTGCCCAACTACAGTCTGTGGAGTCCAAGCCTGCTGCCCAACTACAGTCTGTGGAGTCCAAGCCTGCTGCCCAACTACAGTCTGTGGAGACCACCAAGCCTGCTGCCCAACTACAGTCTGTGGAGTCCAAGTCTGCTGCCCAACTAGAGTCTGTGGAGTCCAAGTCTGCTGCCCAACTAGAGTCTGTGGAGTCCAAGTCTGCTGCCCAACTACAGTCTGTGGAGACCAAGTCTGCTGCCCAACTACAGTCTGTAGAGACCAAGCCTGCTGCCCAACTAGAGTCTGTGGAGTCCAAGCCTGCTGCCCAACTACAGTCTGTGGAGTCCAAGCCTGCTGCCCAACTACAGTCTGTGGAGTCCAAGCCTGCTGCCCAACTACAGTCTGTGGAGTCCAAGCCTGCTGCCCAACTACAGTCTGTGGAGTCCAAGCCTGCTGCCCAACTACAGTCTGTGGAGTCCAAGCCTGCTGCCCAACTACAGTCTGTAGAGACCAAGCCTGCTGCCCAACTACAGTCTGTGGAGTCCAAGCCTGCTGCCCAACTACAGTCTGTGGAGTCCAAGCCTGCTGCCCAACTACAGTCTGTGGAGTCCAAGCCTGCTGCCCAACTACAGTCTGTGGAGTCCAAGCCTGCTGCCCAACCACAGTCTGTGGAGTCCAAGCCTGCTGCCCAACCACAGTCTGTGGAGTCTAAGCCTGCTGCCCAACTACAGTCTGTGGAGTCCAAGCCTGCTGCCCAACTACAGTCTGTGGAGTCCAAGCCTGCTGCCCAACTACAGTCTGTGGAGTCCAAGCCTGCTGCCCAACTACAGTCTGTGGAGTCCAAGCCTGCTGCCCAACTACAATCTGTGGAGTCCAAGCCTGCTGCCCAACTACAGTCTGTGGAGTCCAAGCCTGCTTCCCAACTACAGTCTGTGGAGTCCAAGCCTGCTGCCCAACTACAGTCTGTGGAGTCCAAGCCTGCTGCCCAACTACAGTCTGTGGAGTCCAAGCCTGCTGCCCAACTACAGTCTGTGGAGTCCAAGCCTGCTTCCCAACTACAGTCTGTGGAGTCCAAGCCTGCTGCCCAACTACAGTCTGTGGAGTCCAAGCCTGCTTCCCAACTACAGTCTGTGGAGTCCAAGCCTGCTGCCCAACTACAGTCTGTGGAGTCCAAGCCTGCTGCCCAACTACAGTCTGTGGAGTCCAAGCCTGCTTCCCAACTACAGTCTGTGGAGACCAAGCCTGCTGCCCAACTACAGTCTGTGGAGTCCAAGCCTGCTGCCCAACTACAGTCTGTGGAGTCCAAGCCTGCTTCCCAACTACAGTCTGTGGAGTCCAAGCCTGCTTCCCAACTACAGTCTGTGGAGTCCAAGCCTGCTTCCCAACTACAGTCTGTGGAGTCCAAGCCTGCTGCCCAACTACAGTCTGTGGAGTCCAAGCCTGCTGCCCAACTACAGTCTGTGGAGTCCAAGCCTGCTGCCCAACTACAGTCTGTGGAGTCCAAGCCTGCTGCCCAACTACAGTCTGTGGAGTCCAAGCCTGCTGCCCAACTACAGTCTGTGGAGTCCAAGCCTGCTGCCCAACTACAGTCTGTGGAGTCCAAGCATGCTGCCCAACTACAGTCTGTGGAGTCCAAGCATGCTGCCCAACTACAGTCTGTGGAGTCCAAGCCTGCTGCTCTTTCCCAGTTCCAGGCTTCCATCCAGCCACAGGCCCAGGCTATTGTCCATCCACATACCTGATCCAGAAGACATCTGCCAGCCCTGCACAACCTCATTATGAAAGCTGGCGACTCTATACAATATCACCAGCCCCGCCAGACTCCAGCTGCTTCTACCCAGCCTCACCACACCTTAGCTGTTCCTGCCCACCCTCTCCAGAATTTAGCAGTTACTGCCCAGCCTCACCAGACCTCAGCTGTTCCTGCCCAGCCTCGCCAGAGCCCAGCTGTTCCTGCCCAGCCTCATGAAACCCCGGCTGCTTCTGCCCAGCCTCGCCAGACCCCAGCTGTTCCTGGCCAGTCTCGCCAGACCTAAGCGGTTTCTGTCCAGCCTTGACCCCAGCTATACCTGCCCAGCCTCACCAGACTTCAGCGGTTCCTGTCCAGCCTTGCCAGACCCTTCTGCTCCTGCCCAGCCTTACCAAAAACTACCTAACTTCTAACCCCCACACACTACCTGCCTGACGTCTCACCCTAAACTCCCCCGCCCACACACACTACCTGCCTAGCGCCTAACCCTAAACATCTGCCGCCCGCACACACTACCTGCCTGACGTCTAACCTTAACCCCCGCCCACACACACTGCCCACCTGACTCCTAACCCTAAACCTTCCCCTGCACACTACTCCACATGGGGTTCACATGACAAACCGCACTAAACAAAGTTTGTGCCATTCAACCCCCCCTGTGATCCTCTGACATCACCTTTTCCCCCTTCCAACCCCCCCTTCTTCACGCCAGAGGTGTAGGATGGCAAGGAGGGAGACGCCAGCACTGTTGCAGTGCAGTTTGTCAGGGGAGCCCATGTTAACGTCGGGATTTACAGGTTACAAACCCCCAAATGCTAGTGTGTGAGTTTGCCAGTCGGTGATATGCATGCAAACAACTAGCCCCATAAGGTTTGCCCCAGCAGACTGCATTGCACCAACCTCGCCCAACACTACTGTGATGTCATCGCAGGCCATGTGTTCACACCTGCATGCAACTGCCCATTTCTACTTTGTAAAGCTTGGTGCCCACCTAAAATTTAGCTCGCCCAATGGTTGGCCAGTTTTGCCACCTCCATATAGTACGAGGGTCAGGGCCGGGCCGAGGCAAAGGCGAAAGAGGCTCACTTAGCTATCATTCCACTATTGTGTTCGAAGCAGAGAGAAATAGGAAAAGGGGATACATGGCAGTGAGTGCAAGCCAGATAACTAGAGATTAAGGTGTTGGGGGCCCTGGGGCGCCTCTTAGTGTAATAGCAATCAGTGTGACGGCTGGTGTGGAAGGGATGGAGGGGCGCACTTTGGTGTCTCAGCCTTGGGTGCTGGAGGACCTTGTCCCGGCTCTGACGAGGGTCAACAGATTTTGAATACTATGGGCAGATTGTGTAGGTAAACCTTCATACTACATGGAGGAGGTAATACTGATTGGTGATTGATCAAATTTGAAAGTTTGCATCAGGCTTTCGTCCACAATCGTTGTTCCAGCAATCGCAAGTTTGTATCTACCTTATTTTTCAGGAGGCACAGACTACCCAGCGAGCTCATGGTGACCCAGAACTCATTGGGGTGTGTAAGGGACTACAATGGTCCTAAAAGCCCCCTTACTAAGATGTTAAGAAAAACAAAAGTTTGCTTTCCTAAAACAGAAAGAATTTGCGATAATTCAGGTTGGAGTGAGCTCGAGATGTCTCCCAGGCACCACTGCTGAATATATGGTTAATTTGCATATATTCAGCAGTGGTGCCTGGGAGACATCTCGAGCTCACTCCAACCTGAATTATCGCAAATTCTTTCTGTTTTAGGAATGCAAACTTTTGTTATTTTTCAGAATATAGGCAATGAACAGTGAGGGAGAGGAGAGGTCTCTGAATGCTGTGGGCTTCGATGGATGAGGTGAGAAAGGTGCTGCTGCTGCTGCTTTTATCTATACAGGGGGAGCAGAGGAGGGCAAGGGGGAGTGATGTACACAAGAGGGTGCAAAGGACACAAAGGGAGAGAAAGACACAAGAGGGAGCTGAGGATGCAAGGAGCAGTGTCGGAGGGAAGGACACAAGGGGTAGCGGAGGACACCAAGGGGAGTGGAGGACACAAGGGGGATCGGAGAACACAAAGGGGATTGGAGGACACAAGGGGGATCGGAGGACACAAAGGGGATTGGAGGACACAAGGGGGATCGGAGGACACAAGGGGAGCAAAAGACACAAGAGGGAGCTGAGGATGCAAGGAGCAGTGTCGGAGCGGAGGACACAAGGGGGAGCGGGGGACACAAAGAATGCAAGGCGGAGCGGAGGGCACAAGGGGGAGCAAAGGGTGCAAGGGGTAGTGGAGGACACAAGGGGAAGAGGAGGACACAGGGGGGAGCGGGGGACACAAGGGGGACAGCGTCTTATATTCCTAAAAATATGGTATATCAGGCCCAATCTTTTTTACCAGTGGACAATATTTATCAGCACTGTTCCTCATCACTACCTGATCCATTCATGGGGTTAAACCGTTAAACCGCAGAAGTCAGCAAGTCTTTCCTTCTTGTGGCCGTATAAACCTGACAATGACCGCATTGTATAAACGATAACAAATCTCTAAGGTTTGAATAGGAGCGTGTATTGAAGTCCTGCGCTTGGCGCTGTCTCCGGCCGCGGTGTGGAATGATGGCTCCGATGCCCTTTTCACCTGGCCGACCTATAAAAATCCTCATTTAGTAGCCGGGCCGGCATTGTGCCGCGTCCGGCATCGACCGCCCTGTGCCATGCATCTCTTCACAGCTAAACTTCATCAGACAAGTTTGTATTTTTCCTCCAGGATTAATTATCCGTATTGACGAGCCCCAGCGCCATTTGCATAGGCCCCGCTAATGAGCAGAAACTCAGTCTTCTATAGAAAGCCCAAAAGAAAAGACCTTAAAAAAAACACACTTTCTAAAAATCAATTGTTATTTGCACTGTAGAGAAGGTGGCATCTGAGAGCGAGCGTCTTAATCAATGGCGATCGCATTGTCTGCGCCTCTGGCCGGCGGTAAGGGGGCCGCGCCGGGGGGATTGCAAATTCGGACACCTCCGCTTTGACGTCTGAAGGACAAAGAACTTCTCTCCCAAGGACAGAATATTCGCTGCCTGCCGGGCTTTTTATAAGGACAGGCGTCATAAAAGCGATTATAGACTCCGCAAAGACCTGATCGCAGTATATCCAGCGCCAAACGTCTCTTCCGAACTCACTTCCAGGAGAAACTTTCTGTCTCTGGCACTTTACTCTTGTTTGAAAAAGAAAACTGTATGAAAAATAAAAGAAATCTTTACAGAAGATTTTTCGATGCAATTTTTATGATCAAATTGTATAGAAAACTGTGACGTATGTGATGCAAATCAATGTGAAACAATTATTTGGTCAATTGGTAAAGGAAAAAATATTTAGATCCGAAAGTTGGTTTTATGATCGAATCGGAATGTAAAACCATCTTAAATCATTCCTTTATCGGGAACAATCGTTAATTGCCTTCCGATTAGTTTAGGTCTTTCAAATCACGTCGAAAGATCGCATCTGAAGGAAACATTTTACTCTTGACGGGCACCTTAATTCTCCTCCCAGTATTTAAGCATCCATAGGAGTAGGAAAACTAGCTAAACCCGCAATTACCAAATCCTCCTGATCCAGAATTATCAAGGTGGCAACACACGGCCCAATTTTTCTGTTTGATTTTACCACAAATCGATGCAAATGATCGGTTGTACAGAAAAATTGAACGTTTGTTTTCATTTAACTGAGAAATCTGATGAATATCCCATTTTTTTGTATTTTTTTTTTCTTTAGATTGGACATGTTGGGAAATTTAGACCAACTTTACCAAGAAATGTATGGTGGGAAATAGACTGTCAAATTGTATTAAGGCCCTGTTCCCTGTGGTCGGTTGTGTAGCAGAAAAAATCTGCAGGTCAACTACAGATGCTTATTTGGATTCTACAGAATTTAAATTTCTGATTGGAAAATGGAAAACCAGAAATTGGAATTCCGTGTTAATCCAAGTTACCGCAACTCTGTAATTTTAGCCCAATCACAGAACTTGGAAGCATTGGACCGATCAGAGGATGCAGAATTTTTCTGAAAACAATTGGATTACCTCAACAATTATAAGATTGCATTAAAAGGGAAATAAAAACTCGAGATGCTAGCATAATATTGCCCCTATTTAACTCTCTAGTAAGGCCACATCTGGAATATGGAATTCAGTTCTGGGCACCACATTACAAAAAAGATATTGCAGTTTTAGAGCAGGTGCAGAGACGAGCAACAAAATTGATACGTGGGATGGAAGGTCTCACTTATCAAGAAAGGTTAGATAAACTGGGTTTATTTAGTCTAGAGAAAAGACGCCTTAGAGGGGATCTAATTAACATGTATAATTACTAGAGATGTAGCGAACCTTCGATTTTCAGTTCGCGAACACCGCGAAAGATTCGGTTCGCGCGAACTTTCGCGAACCGCAATAGACTTCAATGGGGAGGCGAACTTAAAGATTTTGAAAAATTTCTGCTGACATGGTTGAGTGAAATACACATCAAAAGTCCCAACAAAAAAATCTAGATTTAATACAAAGCTGTGTTTTAAGGTCAGAAATCTCATTGAATGTTCAATTGCAGGTCTAACTGCTTTACAACATCAGGAAGTGTAATCCCTCTCTCCCAGGGAATCTTCTTGTCTTCCAGGGAATTGTAGCATTTCAAAAGCCAGCTTACATACCTTGGCCGGGAATTGAACCCAGGTCTGAGTGCTTGGTAGGTAGCTCACTTCACCACTATACCACCACTACATGCTGAAGCCAGCCTAGCATGTACTATTATGATATATCCAAGAGAAAATTGCTTAAAGTGAACCAGAGACGAAGCACCCTCATGTATTTTACCATAGAAATCAGTGGGAACATTAGAGAAAACGTCTGCCCTGCTCCCTGTTTCATCCTCACTGCTAAAAGTGTCTGTTATCTAGCTGAGAAAAGAATTCCGGAGTGTGCATTGAGTCTGGCTTTGCTATAATGACTCAGCTATAATGATTCCTGAGCACAGCCAGCAGGGGGCAGGCTTGGACTTGAAAAGACACCAAAGACCACAGTCTCAGCAATAATCATTCTGTAGCAAAGCTAGACCGACTGCTTAGTCGGGATTCTTATCAGAGGTGATAAAAGGCAAATTAAACAGAGAACAATGAAACAAAGAGCAGATTAGGTGTTTACTGTCATGTTCCCACTGATTTATAAGTTAAAATACATGAGGGTGCTTCATCTCTGGTTCTCTTTAAGGATTTGTAGTATGTCAAAAGCCAACTCACATTGGCCAGGAATAGAACCCAGGCCTACCACTATTGGAGGCTGCTATCCTAACCATTATAACACCAACACAACACACTACAATGCTACATGCTGAAGCCAGCCTAGCATGTACCATTGTGATATATCCAAGAGAAAAATGAGCTTGCTTAGTGAAATGTAGGATTTCAAAAGCCAGCTTACATACATTGGCTGGGAATCGAACCCAGGTCTAGTGCTCTGTAGACCGCTATCCTAACCATTATACCACCAACACAACACACTACAATGCTACATGCTGAAGCCAGTCTAGCATGTACCATTATGATATATCCAAGAGAAAAATGAGCTTGCTTAGTGCATTGTAGGATTTCAAAAGCAAACTCACATTGGCCAGGAATCGAACCCAGGCCTACCGCTCTGTAGGCTGCTATCCTAACCATTATACCACCAACACAACACACTACAATACTATATGCTGAAGCCAGCAGGGATGAGCAGGCAACTACGCCAGTGCAAATTTAAGCATCGTAGTTCGCAACTACGCATGGTAGTTCATAGGCGAAGTTTCAAACCTACGCTTACGGATTTACGCGTAGCGAAGTACCGCTACGCGTAGCTTACGCCCACTATGCATAGTTAACATGTGTATTGCGGAGTGAACTACGAATGCGTTACTCGCGTCTAATTTTCCGCATGTGATTGTATGCATACAAATTTACGCATTGGAAAGGGGAATGTACGCATAGAAGGGTTCACAGTATATGCATTTTATAAAGAAATTAATGCGGAAAATTTTCTGCATACAGGCATAAGCATCCGCTTACACTACGCTTCGCACTACGCGTAATTGCGTATTTTAACGCGTATTCTACAAAATGCATACGAAGCGAATATTTGTTTTCGAAGCCGTAGTTTGGCGAAGCGTAATTGCGTAAAACTACGCGTATTTCCAGCGTAGCGAAGTTGGCTGACTACGACCATCCCTGGAAGCCAGCCTAGCATGTACCATTGTGATATACCCAAGAGAAAAATGATCTCTCTCTCTCTCTCTCTCTCTCTCTCTCTCTCTCTCTCTCTCTCTCTCTAGGACTTGATGCCATTGAAGTGAATTTTCAGCTTAAAACCATCAACGGATACCAGCAGAATTTCACAAGGCAATTTCAGAATTCCACCGGATTGAAAAAGCAATTCCGTTCCGACCAAACGGAATGGAATGAGCACGGTGGAAAAAGGGGTGTGACCATTATATGGTGTGGGTGGGGTGAACTGTAAGGTAACTCTGAGGGAGGGGGCCAAAGTTTCCTCCCAAAACACAGATAGGCAAAGTGACCTTAACCCTCCTGGCGGTCAATTAAAACCGCCAGGGGGCAGCACAGCACTATTTTTTTTATTTATTTTTTTAAAATCATGTAGCTAGCCTAGCACTAGCTACATGACAGCCGCTGTGCAGCGGCATCCCCCCACCCTCTTCGATCGTCTCCGGCGATCAAGCCCGTCCGGAAATCCCGTTCTGAACAGGAATTCCATTAGGGCCTCCCCCGTCGTCATGGCGACGGGCGGGATGATGTCACCGACATCATCAACGTTGTGACGTCAAAGGCGCCGAAAAATGGGGGGCTCGCGCCGCGCCGAAAAAATGGGTGTGGCCATGACATTGTATGGGCGGAGCTAGCATAATGATGTAACAGCGAGGCATAAGAAAGCAGTGTTTACGCCATGATGTGGTCAAACGAGGATTCGCATCATGGGTGTGCAGAAACTGTATGATGCTTTTTAATAGTATACCATAACCCCAAAGCAGCAAACATAGCCAATTATGACCATTAAATAATAAATGCAGCAACAGTTACCCCAGACACCAGAAAATAAACACAATGGGCAACATGTCAGCACAAAATAAACGCAATGTGGGCAACATGTCTGCAGAAAATAAACGCAATGTGGGCAACATGTCTGCAGAAAATAAACGCAATGTGAGCAACATGTCAGCACAAAATAAACGCAATGTGGGCAACATGTCAGCACAAAATAAACGCAATGTGAGCAACATTTCAGCACAAAATAAACGCAATGGGCAACATATATAAATACTAAATAATAATAATAATAATAATAATAATAACATGTCAGCACAAAATAAACGCAATGGGCAACATGTCAGCACAAAATAAATGCAATGGGGGCAACATGTCAGCACAAAATAAACGCAATGTGGGCAAAATGTCAGCACAAAATAAACGCAATGTGAGCAACATTTCAGTGCAAAATAAACGCAATGGGCAACATGTCAGCACAAAATAAACGCAATGGGCAACATGTCAGCACAAAATAAACGCAATGGGCAACATGTCAGCACAAAATAAACGCAATGGGCAACATGTCAGCACAAAATAAACACAATAGGCAACATGTCAGCAGTAAATAAATGCAATGGGCAACATGTCAGCACAAAATAAACGCAATGGGCAACATGTCAGCACAAAATAAAATCAATGTGAGCAACATTTCACCACAAAATAAACGCAATGTGAGCAACATTTCACCACAAAATAAATGCAATGTGAGCAACATTTCAGCACAAAATAAACACAATGTGAGCAACATTTCACCTGTAAAAAAAAAAGCATTTACCCACCTGACAGAAGTCTCCGGCCTCTGGCGCGCTACTCCCTGGACAATCTTGCTCCTGCACTGCAGTCTCCCGCGCTGACAGGCAGAGCAGGGCTACAGCATGATGGCGCCTGAAGCCCTGTACTGGAGACACAAATAGTCTCCAGTACAGGGCTTCTGGCAGCCATCTTCCCGTAGCCCTGCTCGCCTGCCGGACGGAAGAGTATGCAGGCTGGAGCGGGGCTGTGGGCAATGAACTGGCACGGCGTCTATAGACGCCGCAGCCAGTTCATGCAGATACGGTGGCCAGAGTCTCGAGGCCAGGACGTCCCGCGGCTAAAAGTGGGACGTTTCCCGGGACCTCATGCAGCCTGGACAGCGGACCCCGAAGACGGGACGCGTCCCAGGTAAAGCGGGACGTATGGTCACTGTACTTAAGCCCAGAGATCAGGGCTCCTGCTGTCTTACAGCAGGGGTTAGGATCAGGAAAGCAAAAAAAAGAGAGAGGCGTCTCCTAAAGTCTCCCTCTTTTTTATCATTTCTGTCGCAATTCCACTGATAAGGCGATCGGGGGCTGGGAGCAGCGTGATGCCATCCCATTCGCAGTGCCTGCGATGAATGAAAAGCCAGCATCAAGGAAAAAAATGCACCTTTATTTCCAGATTAAATATTATCGCCAAACATTGCACTAGGGACACAATGTAAACATTGTAATAACCGGGACAAATGGGCAAATAAAATGTGTGGGTCTTTTTCTAATTATTCCCTATAAAATGCATGTAAAATAACATAGCTCCCAACTGTCCCTTTTTCGGAGGGACAGTCCCTCTTTGGGAGCCCTGTCCCTCTGTCCCTCTTTCCTCCTCATTTGTCCCTCTTTCAGGACTTTGTCCCTCTTTCTATGTAAAGCTGGCCATACACTGGCCCGATTTACCGCCGTTTCGACAGCAGATTGGATCACTGGGATCGAATCTGCTGCCAATCGTTCGCGCTACACGCCGAATTTCGATTCATTTCGTCCGATCCCGTCGATCGCGCCGTGCGGAAAATTACCGTCGTTCGCCCGCGGGTAAAGAGCGCATCGCTAGCGGCGTTCGAGTGCCCGACGACCGACGCAATAGAGCCCGCATACATTACCTGCTCCGCCGGCGCGACTGCCCCCGCTCGTCTCCGCTCTTCTCCGCTCTGGTCTCCGGCATGCCTTCACTTATTCCTGCCCGGCAGGAAGTTTAAACAGTAGAGGGCGCTCTACTGTTTAAAGTGAACCAGAGACGAAGCACCCTCATGTATTTTACCATAGAAATCAGTGGGAACATTAGAGAAAACGTCTGCCCTTCTCCCTGTTTCATCCTCACTGCTAAAAGTGTCTGTTATCTAGCTGCCGGAGACCAGAGCGGAGAAGAAGAGCGGAGAGAGACCCGGGAGTCGTGCCGGCGGAGCAGGTAATGTATGCGGCGGCGGGGGGGGGGGGGGGGGGAGCGACGGCAGCAGCACCACCACCACAACAGATTGTGAACGGTTTCAGGCTGAAATCGGTTCACAATCTGTTTGCTGTAAAGGCAGCCATACGATCCCTCTCTGATCAGATTCCATCAGATAGGGATCTGTCTGTTGGTCGAATCTGATGGCAAATCGACCAGTGTATGGCCACCTTAAATATATATATTTCTATACTAAAAATGTGATTGACTCTAAACTTTATTCCCAACCTTTAAATTGATATATTACTAATTTTAAAATGTTACTGTGAAGGAAAATGAACCAGGATAGAAAGGACCAGTGTGGTTTGAATTATAAAACAACATATGTTTCTTATGAAATCTTTATGGTATGCGTGACTAGAGGCATGGTGAGGGCGTGACCAGGGGTGTAGCAGGGGTGTGGCTTAAGTGTCCCTTTTTCTCATCTCAAAAAGTTGGGAGGTATGAAAATAAAATAAATCTTAGCAAAAAGTTCCAGCCAAAAAAAGCCTAATTTGTGGCAAAAAAAAAAATCTATATATATATATATATATATATATATATATATATATACACATATATATACATTTCAGTGTGATGTGAAAATTGTTAAGGGGAAAAAACTGTGGTTGGGAGATGGGAGGAATGCACTGTGTCACCTCAAGCGCACCAGCACATGATAGCAGCCGTGGCTCAGTATAGAGGGTGCTGTATCCGGAATGGTCGGCAGGTGGCGCTCATACACCAGACAAGCTGTAAGCAGAATAGTGGTAATATACAGTAGAGATGTAGAAGTGCTGTACCCGAACTGGCCAGCAGATGGAGCCTGTGCCGGAGACAGCTATGTGTGGATGCAGCGCTTTATTTCCAGGGTTTGGAACGCAGGCTGACGTCGCATCCGGTGATTGGAGCGCAGGGTGGAGAGTGACATCCGGTGATTGGAGCGCAGGGCGGAGAGTGACATCCGGTGATTGGAGCGCAGGGATGGCGGAGTTGCGGGAGACGCAGAGCCGTTTGGAAGAGCTGGAGAAGCGGCTGTACGGGGAGAGCGGAGCTCCGGCCAGGAAGGTGACTGACCCCCGATCACCCCTCCCCCACCTGACGTGTCACTACCTGTGTGACGTCATCCCTCCATCTCTGCTGTCACTCTCTGTCCCATCACCTCTCCTCTCGTGATGTCAGCTCTGCCTCTGTGCTGCTAATGCTCCCTGACGTCACCACTGCACTGTATATATTAGATATATCTGATAACTATTTGGAGTTGATGCAGGAATATGCAAATGTTTGCAGCTTGAAAATGAACCAATAGAATCCCAGCTTGGTAAGACTTGTTTGGGGTATTTTTAATGAGCATATATTTGCATAATCATGCATCAATTCAGAACTATCCATGAACCGTATTATAATAATTACAGTTCACCTCCTTTATAATTGTGATATATTTTACAGGGGCTTTTTTTTCTTATTAATGGTGACAATCAGCTCTATTATCTTCTAATATTACTTTAAAGTGAACCCGATGTGAACATAAACTGGTGACATAAACAATTATATTTATCCTCCAACTCCTAACAATGACCTTTTTAAGTATCCCAGGTTTTCTTTTACACTTAAATATTTACAAAGTAGGTTGAATGTTTTACTGTCTCTGATCAGTGGCAGCCTATTGAGTGTCCCAGAGTTAGAAAAAGGTCAGTAGTATTTCATGTACTTCATCTCTCCCTCCCCTCAGAAGTTGTATTTTGCCAGGAAAATGTTTTTGGCTGTACTCTGCTTATCAGTGATGCTAACTATATTCCCGACAAGGTACCGACAAGACAGAAGCTGTCACTTTTGTGCCTAGAAATTAACTCTTTCAGGCAGCAAAATAAGACAAGTAAAACAGCCTGGCTATTAAAAAGAATCTGTACTGTCCAATTTGTACAATAAAAAAAACCAAAAACATACCAATCGAGTCACTGTGATCTCCTGGATCCCTCTTTGCCGTTTCCGATGCTCCCCGCCGCAATCCTGGCTTTTAATCGCCAGTTTTAGGCAGTGTTTAGAAACAAAATCATGGTCGCTAACCAGGAAGTGATGCTTGTGTGTGTCTATATACTACAAGTTTTTATTACATTGTGAATTATCTGCACTCCAGTCTGGGATTAGCCTGTGACAGGCAGCAGCTCCTTCCCCCCCTTCAGCCTCACAAACTCAGAAAACTGAGAGCAGACACCTGTCTGTGAGGGATAAGCAAAGCACACACACAGAGCCTGCAGGGGGCATGGAGGGGGGGGCATGGAGGGGCGTGCATAACTTCCCTCTATCACAGCAGAGGCAGTGCATTCCTTTCGGGGTCGACAAAGCTTGACAAAGAAAAGAAGATTGGATATATTACAGAGACAGTGCAACTAGAAAAGTGAGAAAGAGTTCAATAACGCTCAACCTCCTATTAGATCATACCAATGGGTGCAGGATCTGGTAAGCCACGCCAATCCACATGTGTAAGGAAAAGGATCCACAAGCCAGGCAGTGGTTGAACAAAACACTGGTATTCTTTATTTAGAAGCTCCACATGACAAGTGTAAAAAAACAAAGGCTCAACTGACTCGTGTCGGGCCTACAATCTGCCCTTAGTCATAGTTTAAAAGTGAGCCTGTAAGGAGAGGGCTATATGTAGGTGGGAGGAGGGTAAACTCCGCCCTATACATCAACCAGCCGTCTTCTTAAAGGGACATTACATATATTGTAATGGCCCTTTAACCTCCTTGGCGGTAACCCCGTGTGTGACACGGGGTAAGCCGCCGGAGGGTGCCGCTCAGGCCCTGCTGGCCCGATTTACATAATTTTTCTTTTTGCTACACACAGCTAGCACTTTGCTAGCTGCGTGTGTATAACGATCGCCGCCGCTACCCGACGATTCGCTGCTATCCGCCGCGCCGCCCCCTCCAGACCCCTTGCGCTGCCTGGTCAATCAGTGCCAGGCAGCGCTGAGGGGTGGATCGGAACACCCGCTGACGTCACGTCGTCGGTGACGTCATCGCGATTGTCGCCATGGCGACGGGGAAGCCCATACAGGGAATCCCGTTCAGAACGGGTTTTCGTGCAGGGTATAAGCGCTGGCGGCGATCGGAGGGGTGGGAGGGATAGCAAAGGGAGGGGGGAAGCATAGTGCTAGGCTAGCTACATGCTTTAAAGAGACACTGAAGCGAGAATAATTCTCGCTTCAGAGCTCATAGTTAGCAGGGGCACGTGTGTCTATCAGCGGCGCATCGCCGCCTCTCCCCCGCCCCTCTCAGTGAAGGAAGACTGAGAGGGGCGGGTGAGAGACGGAGATACGCGCTGACAGACGCGCGTGGGGCAGGGCTGGGGCGGTTAGCCCTGCCCCAATGCGGAAGCGCTCCCCCGCTGCACGGAGGGGGATTTGGGGGTCAAGGGACCCCCGTTTAGCTGCGGGATAGCGGCGGTTTAGCAGGGGCACACATGCCCCTGCTATCTATGAGTCTGAAGCGAGATTTATTCTCGCTTCAGACTCTTTTAAAAAAATTTTTTTTTTTTTAAAGTGCTGCGCTGCCCCCCTGGCAGATTTATTGTACCGCCAGGGGGGTTAAGTAGTGGATCCAGCGTTTTTGTTCAACCACTGCCTGGCTTGCGGATCCTTTTCCTTACGCAACTAGAAAAGGCTGCAGTAAGACAGAGCACATTAGAACAGGTATAGTAACATTTTCTTAGAGTCTCTCTTAATATGTTTGGCACTGACTGTACATATACACGTTTATCTCATCATGTCATATAACACCTCGAGTACACTTTAATGCTGAAGCTCTGGTACAAAATCATTAATGAGGCTTTTCTTGCTGTGCGAGCGCGGCTGTACTGCGCTGTGCACAAGCGGCTCTGTAGTACTCCGCAGGGGCTGACGCGCCCGCATGGCTGCGATCATCCCAGAAGACAAGCGCGGCCCCGATCAGCTGGAGTGTCTGCGAGCTGCTACAGACAAGACACAGAACATTTATAACAGGTCTTTCTCCTGATGCAAAGCTCCAGAGCTTCAGCCACTAGGAGGCGCTCTATAGGCATAGCAGTGTTAGGTAGTCTTGCCCAAGGTCTCCTTATTGAATAGGTGCTGGCTTACTGTGCAGGAAGACCTGAGATTTGAACCCAGGTCTCTTGTGTCAGAGGTGGAGCCCTTCACCATTACACTACCCTGCCAGGGGTCCAGAGGACAGAGAGGGAAGCCACTATAGGATCCAGAGGATTCCCTCTGCTTAGGTAAGTATTTGAGCAGCTCCATTAAATGGGATCTCGAATCGGAAGCAATGAGCTGCTCGTCATAAAAATGAGTTCCACTGACTTCTGTTGTAGTTGAGAAACCAACACTTATTAATGCGATGATCTGTTCAGGGTTGAGGAGTCGCTACAAAAATCATCTGACTCCTCAGTTTATCGAAACCTCCGACTCCAGGTACCCAAAATTGCTCTGATTCCAAAGCCCTGGTTCCAAAGCCCTGGATCTGTGGTATAAATAGCCAACAGATGTTTGTAAAAAAAAAAAAAACCTAACTGATCTCCCCTCTGCCCCGCAGAGAGCGCCCCCTGCTGTCAGAGTGCTGGATTCTATCTGCTAATTGGCTGATCATTGCTTTGTGTAGAAGGGGAAACCCGGGAAATGGAGGTGGGCGGGGGAAACAGGAGGAAGTGAGCAGCCAATCACCTCCTTAATGAATGTGATGATTAGCATAAGAGTGGCAGGTATTTCTGATCATCATGTATGAATGGGCACCTTGAAAGCGAAGTCCCAAACTCACATCCAACCAGCAAGTCTCAGAGCAGCCAGAAGCCAGCCGAGGTTTATACATGATAGCACAAGTAAGAGCTCGTCCTGTCTGTGCATTGTGGGGGTTGTGCAGTGCCGTATGTACGCCATGCTGGGTTTTCTGTCATGCTTATCCTCTGGTCTCTTATCATTTCTCAGATTGCAGATGGGTTGCTGAAGGTCCAGGTCGGTTTGGGGAACATCGCCGGCAAGCGTGAGCGGGTGAAGACCCTGTATAAGAAGAGTAAGCAACATGCCACGTTCACTGATGCACTCCATACTGGCAGGGATGTTGTGTCCTCAGATGTGGAGGCCACGCATGCCACGTTCACTGATGCACACCATACCGGCAGGGATGTTGTGTCCTTAGATGTGGAGGCCACGCATGCCACGTTCACTGATGCACACCATACCGGCAGGGATGTTGTGTCCTTAGATGTGGAGGCCACGCATGCCACGTTCACTGATGCACTCCATACTGGCACGGATGTTGTGTCCTCAGATGTGCAGGCTACGCATGCCACGTTCACTGATGCACTCCATACTGGCAGGGATGTTGTGTCCTCAGATGTGCAGGCTACGCATGCCACGTTCACTGATGCACTCCATACTGGCAGGGATGTTGTGTCCTCAGATGTGGAGGCCACGCATGCCACGTTCACTGATGCACACCATACCGGCAGGGATGTTGTGTCCTCAGATGTGGAGGCCACGCATGCCACGTTCACTGATGCACACCATACCGGCAGGGATGTTGTGTCCTTAGATGTGGAGGCCACGCATGCCACGTTCACTGATGCACTCCATACTGGCACGGATGTTGTGTCCTCAGATGTGGAGGCCATGCATGCCACGTTCACTGATGCACACCATACCGGCAGGAATGTTGTGTCCTTAGATGCGGAGGCCATGCATGCCACGTTCACTGATGCACACCATACCGGCAGGGATGTTGTGTCCTTAGATGTGGAGGCCACGCATGCCACGTTCACTGATGCACTCCATACTGGCACGGATGTTGTGTCCTCAGATGTGGAGGCCATGCATGCCACGTTCACTGATGCACTTCATACTGGCAGGGATGTTGTGTCCTCAGATGTGGAGGCCACGCATGCCACGTTCACTGATGCACTCCTGTACCGGCAGGGATGTTGTGTCCTTAGATGCGGAGGCCACGCATGCCACGTTCACTGATGCACACCATACCGGCAGGGATGTTGTGTCCTTAGATGCGGAGGCCATGCATGCCACGTTCACTGATGCACACCATACCGGCAGGGATGTTGTGTCCTTAGATGCGGAGGCCATGCATGCCACGTTCACTGATGCACACCATACCGGCAGGGATGTTGTGTCCTTAGATGCGGAGGCCACGCATGCCACGCTCACTGATGCACTCTATACTGGCAGGGATGTTGTGTCCTCAGATGTGGAGGCCATGCATGCCACGTTCACTGATGCACTCCATACTGGCAGGGATGTTGTGTCCTCAGATGCGGAGGCCACGCATGCCACGCTCACTGATGCACACCATACCGGCAGGGATGTTGTGTCCTTAGATGCGGAGGCCATGCATGCCACGTTCACTGATGCACACCATACCGGCAGGGATGTTGTGTCCTTAGATGCGGAGGCCATGCATGCCACGTTCACTGATGCACTCCATACTGGCAGGGATGTTGTGTCCTCAGATGCGGAGGCCACGCATGCCACGCTCACTGATGCACACCATACCGGCAGGGATGTTGTGTCCTTAGATGCGGAGGCCATGCATGCCACGTTCACTGATGCACTCCATACTGGCAGGGATGTTGTGTCCTCAGATGCGGAGGCCACGCATGCCACGCTCACTGATGCACACCATACCGGCAGGGATGTTGTGTCCTCAGATGCGGAGGCCACGCATGCCACGCTCACTGATGCACACCATACCGGCAGGGATGTTGTGTCCTTAGATGCGGAGGCCATGCATGCCACGCTCACTGATGCACTCCATACCGGCAGGAATGTTGTGTCCTTAGATGCGGAGGCCACGCATGCCACGTTCACTGATGCACTCCATACTGGCAGGGATGTTGTGTCCTCAGATGCGGAGGCCACGCATGCCACGCTCACTGATGCACACCATACCGGCAGGGATGTTGTGTCCTTAGATGCGGAGGCCACGCATGCCACGTTCACTGATGCACTCCATACTGGCAGGGATGTTGTGTCCTTAGATGCGGAGGCCACGCATGCCACGTTCACTGATGCACTCCATACTGGCAGGGATGTTGTGTCCTCAGATGTGGAGGCCACGCATGCCACGTTCACTGATGCTCTCCATACCGGCAGGGATGTTGTGTCCTCAGATATGGAGGCCACGCATGCCACGTTCACTGATGCTCTCCATACTGGCAGGGATGTTGTGTCCTCAGATATGGAGGCCACGCATGCCACGTTCACTGATGCTCTCCATACTGGCAGGGATGTTGTGTCCTCAGATGTGGAGGCCACGCATGCCACGTTCACTGATGCACTCCATACTGGCAGGGATGTTGTGTCCTCAGATGTGGAGGCCACGCATGCCACGTTCACTGATGCACACCATACCGGCAGGGATGTTGTGTCCTTAGATGTGGAGGCCACGCATGCCACGTTCACTGATGCACTCCATACTGGCAGGGATGTTGTGTCCTCAGATGTGGAGGCCACGCATGCCACGTTCACTGATGCTCTCCATACTGGCAGGGATGTTGTGTCCTCAGATATGGAGGCCACGCATGCCACGTTCACTGATGCTCTCCATACTGGCAGGGATGTTGTGTCCTCAGATGTGGAGGCCACGCATGCCACGTTCACTGATGCACTCCATACTGGCAGGGATGTTGTGTCCTCAGATGTGGAGGCCACGCATGCCACGTTCACTGATGCTCTCCATACTGGCAGGGATGTTGTGTCCTCAGATGTGGAGGCCACGCATGCCACGTTCACTGATGCACTCCATACTGGCAGGGATGTTGTGTCCTCAGATGTGGAGGCCACGCATGCCACGTTCACTGATGCACTCCATACTGGCAGGGATGTTGTGTCCTCAGATGTGGAGGCCACGCATGCCACGTTCACTGATGCACACCATACCGGCAGGGATGTTGTGTCCTCAGATGTGGAGGCCACGCATGCCACGTTCACTGATGCACTCCTGTACGGGATGTTGGCTTTAGAACTGCTTGTTGGTAATAGGGCAGTTGTTCTTCTCCTTAGTCCAGAGGATGAATTGTCCATTATTTCTACTATAACCCCCCATCACCACCCCTACACACACGCACACTCAACAAACGAAGTGTGGCAATGTTATCAATTAGCGTCCGTAAAGTGGATCTTGAGTTATTAACCCTTCCGGTGCCTTTTACTATTTTTTTTTATTTCCTTTTAATTCTCTGCTGTGTTACAGTTGAGATGAAAATTTGAGTTTCATTTCACGTTAAAGCACTACTGAGGCAATCTAAAGGGGAGGGCCTGAGGCCATATAGAGGGGTGGGCATGTTTGAGACACCTATGTTTGTGTTCTCGCCCGAGAGGCTCCGTGTGCCCGCGATTTGCTCCGGGAGCAGCTGCAGCTAGATTTAGGCGGCTGCTTTTGAACCGGAGTTACTTGTGTGGCGCATGCACAGTTTTTCACATGCACAGTTTGCGCAGTTTTTCACATGCACAGTATTACAGATCAACTTCTGTGTGCGGACACTGTAATACTCCGCGTTCACCGCACACGTACCTACAGTTCAAAGGTAGCCGACTAACTCTAGTCGCGGCTGGAGTAGATTACAGGCACACGGCCTCTCGGCAGACCACAGACACCAGCCTGCACCTCTGTATGGCCTCAGTGTCTCCTCTCCCTGCCTCAGTAATGCTTTATGTGCCGGGCTGCTGATCTCACCAGTGTTGTTTTCCTCTCTGTGTTTTAGTTGACGATCTGATGAAGTATCTGGATCCTCATTACATTGACAGAGTGGCCGTTCCGGATGCTATGAAGCTAGAGTTCATTATAGCAGGTGAGTCTTCCTACTTGGTGGGATGTATATAATGTACAGATGATGCTACCGTATAGCCATGTCATTCAATCCCCCCCTCCCAGCAGATATCGCTTTTATAGTGTATTGTGATCATATCACAGGGCCTCTCTGGGCATTACAGGTAATAATGGCATGTAAATCACCTCCATTGACTTTCATTAGTCTAGTGCTTGTGGGGCGCTGCTGAAAGCTCTCTGGTGGCCGCAGGTCTTACAATAACACAGTTGTCTCTTTTATAACAAATGTAAAGTAAATTCCTTCCACACAACTCCCCTCTCCCTCTTTTTTTCTTTTGGAATTAAATTCTAATGAGTAAATTCCCAGAAATGTGGTGGAGATGATTGTGAGTAGGATTGTGGCTGGATTTGGGGTGGGGGGGATGAGGAGATGGGTGGGAGGCTGTTGGTTGCCGATTGCGGTGTAGGTTCCGCCTCCATAGTGTGACGCTGTGTGTTCTCTCCCGGGAGGGGGGGGGGGGGCGGAGGGTGGTGTAATGCAGGCGTGCTGATTGCAGTGTTGGTTCCGCCTCCATAGTGTGACACTGTGAGTTCCCTCCCGGGTGGGGGAGTGTGATGCTGGTGTGCTGATTGCAGTGTAGGTTGTCCCTCCATAGTGTGACGCTGTGTGTTCTCTCCCGGGAAGGGGGGGGGATGGGAGGGTGATACGGGCATGCTGATTGTGGTGTAGGTTGCGCCTCCATAGTGTGACGCTGTGTGTTTTCCCCTGGGGGGGGTGTGATGCAGGCGGGCTGATTGCCGTGTACATTGTGCCTCCATAGTGTAATGCTGTGTTCTCTCCCTGCAGAGGAGCAGTATATTCTCTCGCAGGCCGCCCTCCTGGAGCAGGTCCAATCCCTGCAGCCCATCCTGGACAGCGAGCACATCAAAGGTACGTAACCTGGAGCCTTTTCAGCTTCAGTCGGTTCCATGCTTGCTGGGAAACTCGCTGATTTCAGTTCAGCTCTGTGTATTGAAATAATTTTTGCAATTCTTGCAATTTGTTTATATAACACAACCACTCCACAGTGTTTCTACCAGAACCTGTCAGAGAAAAGCATCAGTCTCTGCTGCCAGTCCCTGGATTAACCCAGCAGTTGAAAATGAATAGCAGTGGCTCCGGCTCTTTGCAGCGGAAAGTGGGGGAGGGGGGGGGATCACTGGCCAGTCTTATGGAACACAGTACTCCAAACAGAGCATAGGATGCTGTTGGCATGGTTGCACAGAACAGCTGTTTGAGCTCACTGTTAGTTCCCTCACCTCTCTGCAGACTGAATGGAGAGAGCACAGATAATCTGCCGGTCTGCCTATGCAGTGCAGCTAGCGAGGAGATCTTTGGGGAGGAGAGCACGTATCTCATTAACATCGTGTGGGCAGGCGAACAACACAAGCGCCACACACAGAGACACGGAGGGTTAAAATAGCGCCCCAGCCACCCTGCCGCCCAAGGCCATGGCCTATGTGATTGCCAGCATGTTAGGGGAGTTACAAGATGTTCAATCTGAACTGACATCCGTGTTCTTGTCTTTCTGTCACAGCGGTTCCAGCTCAGGTCTCCAGGTTACAGACCCTCTCCCAGATCCACATCCAGCAGCAGGTAAATACCCGGCATCAGGTGGACCTAGACCAGCTTTTCTGGACCTCCCTTCTGATGTCCTAAAAGACCCCGCCACTAGTGCATAGAACTGCTGACACTGTAAAGCCTTCATCCAGTGGATAGCTTGATATTTAGTAGTGGACAGAGGTGGAGAAGAGTTAGCGTCGCTTTCGGGTTTTTGCTATGGAGTATGGAAGTAAGAGAATTCCTCTTACTTCCTGTACTGGCCGGAAATGACGTATCATCTCCAGACCCAGATAGTCTCCTTTTCCTGCGCAGCACTCTGGGGCGGAGCTTGTAGTGGCCGGAAATGACGTATCTTCTCCAGACCCAGATAGTCTCCTTTTCCTGCGCAGCACTCTGGGGCGGAGCTTGTAGTGGCCGGAAATGACGTATCTTCTCCAGACCCAGATAGTCTCCTTTTCCTGCGCAGCACTCTGGGGCGGAGCTTGTAGTGGCCGGAAATGACGTATCTTCTCCAGACCCAGATAGTCTCCTTTTCCTGCGCAGCACTCTGGGGCGGAGCTTGTACTGGCCGGAAGTGATGTAACGTCTCCAGATTCAGATAGTCTCCTTGTCCTGCGCAGGACTCTGGGGCGGAGCTTGTACTGGCCGGAAGTGATGTAACGTCTCCAGATTCAGATAGTCTCCTTGTCCTGCGCAGCACTCTGGGGCGGAGCTTGTACTGGCCGGAAGGGATGTAACGTCTCCAGACCCAGATAGTCTCCTTGTCCTGCGCAGCACTCTGGGGCGGAGCTTGTACTGGCCGGAAGTGACGTATCGTCTCCAGATTCTGATAGTCTCCTTGTCCTGTACAGCACTTTGGGGCGGAGCTTATACTGGCCGGAAGTGATGTAACGTCTCCAGACCCAGATAGTCTCCTTGTCCTGCGCAGCAATCTGGGGCGGAGCTTGTACTGGCTGGAAGTGACGTATCGTCTCCAGATTCATATAATCTCCTTGTCCTGCGCAGCACTCTGGGGCGGAGCTTGTACTGGCTGGAAGTGATGTAACGTCTCCAGATTCAGATAGTCTCCTTGTCCTGCGCAGCACTCTGGGGCGGAGCTTGTACTGGCCGGAAGTGATGTAACGTCTCCAGACCCAGATAGTCTCCTTGTCCTGCTCAGCACTCTGGGGCGGAGCTTGTACTGGCCGGAAGTGACGTATCGTCTCCAGATTCTGATAGTCTCCTTGTCCTGTACAGCACTTTGGGGCGGAGCTTATACTGGCCGGAAGTGATGTAACGTCTCCAGACCCAGATAGTCTCCTTGTCCTGCGCAGCAATCTGGGGCGGAGCTTGTACTGGCTGGAAGTGACGTATCGTCTCCAGATTCAGATAATCTCCTTGTCCTGCGCAGCACTCTGGGGCGTAGCTTGTACTGTCCGGAAGTGATGTAACGTCTCCAGACCCAGATAGTCTCCATAAGGTTTATTCACTAATCCACTATTGCCCTCATCATCATGAGCTAATTTTAGCGCGCACATGGTACGTGCGGTCCTGGCAGCGTAGCGTGCGCTCCTGTGTAACGTGCGATCGTGTTCAGTGCCATGCGGTATATTTGTATCACGACCGAGATACTTCACTTGTGTGACCACTACTACGTTAATTGGTGTCGTAGTGGCCACACTAGTAAAGTTTCGCTGTCACACTACAAGTATAGCGCGCGGCACTAAACACAATCGCATGTTACTTAGAGCGCATGATACGCTGCCAGGACTGCACATTGCATGAGCACTAAAATTAACTATTAGTTAAAATGAGTGCGATAATGATTAGTGAATCAACCCCCTTGTCCTGCGCAGCACTCAGGGCGGAGCTTGTACTGGTCGAAATTGACAGGGCTGTGGAGTCGGAGTCGTGGAGTCGGAGTCGTGGAGTCGGGCAATTTTGGGTGCCTGGAGTCGGAGTCGGGAAAAAATGCACCGACTCCGACTCCGACTCCTAATGAATTTGTAACTGTAATTAAAATAAAAAATATGATAAAATGTTCTATTTCTCAGATATTAGTCATTAAAAATAATGTATATATACAGTAATAGCTGTGCTTAGTCCCCAAAAATGAAATAAACCAATCAAAATTAGTTACTTGTGCTGCTTCAATAAAGCAGTCCCCGTATTTTTAAGGTCAGATATACATATCTGATTGTGACTGTATATATGATGTGTACACAGGAATCTCTTATATATACTAAATAACATCTATGCTGTAAGAATAAAGCCTGATGTGTAGCTGTGTCACTAATAGAGATGGTCAACGAGATGGAAATAATTCTGCATTGATGCTGATTTATGCAAATGTACGCACTCTCTTTGCTGATGAAATCAAATAATTTGATATGTTGTTAAAATTTGGTTTGGTGACTACAAATTAAAGGGTAACTGAGACGGATGAAAAGTAAAGTTTTATACATACCTGGGGCTTCCTCCAGCCCCCTTCAGGCTAATCAGTCCCTCGCTGTCCTCCACCACCCGGATCTTCTGCTATGAGTCCTGGTAATTCAGCCAGTCAGCGCTGTCCGGCCGCATGCCGCTCCCACAGCCAGGAACATTCTGCACCTGCGCAATAGTGCTGCACAGGTGTAGTATGCTCCTGGCGGCGGAGTGTGTGCATGCGCACTACGCCCGACTGGCTCAAGTACCTGGACTCATAGCAGAAGATCCAGGTGGCGGAGGAGGACAGCGAGGGACTGATTATCCTGAAGGCGGCTGGAGGAGCCCCAGGTATGTATAAAACTTTAATTTCATCTGTCTCAGGTTTACTTTGTTACACAGTAGTACTATACTCTACATATGCACTCCCCACAGAGCTGCAGGGAATCCACTGAGAATGTTGTGCACATTGAACACAGAGGTGTTGTCTGTTTACAATCTCCTTATTCCCCTGCAGAGTACCTGCACATCATTCTTACATGTACCCACACTTACATTGCCTAGGGCCTGATAGATGTTCTTTGTTCCGGTTTGTACCTTTTACAAGTACTCTTACCAAGAACTAGTTTTAGTCTAAAGGGAATAAATATAGTAGTCTACATATCCTTCTCACTTCAGTTGTCTTGTAAAATTCCTAAGCGTTGGCAGTTAAGAGACGAATTTCATGTTACATACTTTTAATCAACAAAATTGTAATATGCAAATTAGAGGAGTCGGAGTCGTGGAGTCGGAGTCGGTGGAATCCTAAACTGAGGAGTCGGAGTCGGAGTCGGTGGATTTTTGGACCGACTCCACAGCCCTGGAAATTGACATAACCAGACCCAGGTAGTCTCCTTGTCCTGCGCTGCACTCAGGGGCAGAGCTTGTATTGGTTGGAAGTGACATAACCAGACCCAGGTAATCTACTAGTCCTGTGCAGCACTCAGGGGCGAAGCTTGTACTGGCTGAAATTGACGTTACCAGACCCAGGTAGTTTCCTTGTCCTGTGCAGCACTCAGAGGCGGAGCTTGTACTGGTTGGAATTGACATAACCAGACCCAGGTAGTTTCCTTGTCCTGTGCAGCACTCAGGGGCGGAGCTTGTACTGGTTGGAATTGACGTAACCAGACCCAGGTAGTCTCCTTGTCCTGCGCAGCACTCGGGAGGAGCTTGTTTTACTTTTGTGAAAGTTGTATGATTAGTTGTCAGCCCCTTTCTGCAGCACAGACTTGGGGTGTGCATACGTTACTCGATTTTGCAGGCTGATTTACCTTTCCCATCTGATAATTTTACCGAATCGGAGGAGAATTGATGCCATAACATGGCCACCTGACCGATCTTTCCATCAGTTTCTGGTCAAACTCAGTTGAAAGCATCAATTACTCATGCTGGGGAATCTTGATTGCAAGGGCTCGATGGGGTGCACGGCAGTAACGACCTTTGATTTTCTGATGACCGTCAGACCCCTGTCTGGTGTCCCCCAAAGTGTATGTGTGTCATAAACCTGCTGTGATAGGGCAGGGTTGAGCAGCCAGGATAGGGGCACATAGTTTATCACAGAGTCAGGAACCTGCACAAAGCAGTGTACAGAAATAGTAAAATGGATACAATGTTCTATAAGCTGAACAGGCAGTGTTAGTAAAAGCAATTATTTCTCCTCAGCTCTGTACTTCACAAGGGGTAATGCCTGACAGGCTGCTGACCATGTTTACTTATAGGACACAGTCATTCCACAGTGTTCCCAGCCCAATATCAGCTTGTGGAGAAATAACACCGGGAGCCCAATCTGACGCAATATCATTAGATCACCAGGATAATGGAGAGGATAGTGATAGATATACTCACAAAGGTTGGTTGCTGTGTGAGGCAGCCGCTCGTTATCGCATGTGGGGGGAGTACCGTCCCCACCCTACCTTAATAAGTATGATGGCGGTGGCTGCTCCAAAGAATTTCAGTACTGGGAGTTTTTTTTCTCCCCAGAAGTACCCGTCCCCCCTTCCCGATGGGGACATATACTGGATACTGGATGTTGCCGGAGGAGCCTGGGGCTCAAAGACCGTCCAGAGGCACAGTTACTGAGGAAGCGGCTCTTGCCATGAAACGCGTTGTCAAGTGCAAAATTAAAAACGTTTCGGATTTTATCCCGATCTCTACGTTCCCTTTTTCCTGACAGAGGCATCCGTAATGTGGAATACCTGCTAGGGTCTGTAGTGGATATTGCTGTATACATTTCTACATATATTCTTTCAACATCGGGCACCCCCTGCGACATACAGTATCTGTACCCACCGGGGGGGGGGGAGGGGGGGGGGTTCACACAACCTGCACTACGGCATCTGGGGCAGTAACACATGCAGGCAGAACTGGCCCTGCTGCTTGCTTTTACCTGTGGTTGGGATATAAGGAGTGATAGTGCAGCCCCTTTTCAGGACACCCCCCCCCCCCCCTGCACTGCTGTAATGTACGCTGATCACACGGATTGCCTGCAGAGATTGGCTGTGTATGGCCCGATCTGTACATCGTGTTGTAATTCTGCTCTTGTCTTCCTCAGGATCAGTGTGACGAGATCACCGTGGAGACCAAGAAGCTGCTGGAGGATTATAACAAGCTGGTATCCTTTATCGGAACGCTGCCTGTCACCCCGCCTAGCCCTGACACTGATCAGCAGTTAGTCTCCACCCACATGTGTAGTAAATGTTATTGCATGTATAGTAACCGGTACACACAGGCAGATCTCATCCTTCACAGTGCGCAGGCGGATCCTGCTTCCAGTCTGCAGATCAGGTGTGCTGATTCCGGTGTGCAGATCAGGTGTGCTGCTTCCAGTATGCAGATCCAGGTGTGCTGATTCCAGTATGCAGATCAGGTGTGCTGATTCCTGTGTGCTGATTCCGGTATGCAGATCAGGTGTGCTGATTCTGGTATGCAGATCAGGTGTGCTGATTCCTGTGTGCTGATTCCGGTATGCAGATCAGGTGTGCTGATTCTGGTATGCAGATCAGGTGTGCTGATTCCGGTGTGCAGATCAGGTGTGCTGATTCCGGTGTGCAGATCAGGTGTGCTGACTCCAGTATGCAGATCAGGTGTGCTGATTCTGGTATGCAGATCAGGTGTGCTGATTCTGGTATGCAGATCAGGTGTGCTGATTCTGGTATGCAGATCAGGTGTGCTGATTCTGGTATGCAGATCAGGTGTGCTGATTCTGGTATGCAGATCAGGTGGGCTGATTCCGGTGTGCGGATCAGGTGTGCTGATTCCGGTATGCAGATCAGGTGGGCTGATTCCGGTGTGCAGATCCAGGTGTGCTGATTCCGGTATGCAGATCAGGTGTGCTGATTCCTGTGTGCTGATTCCGGTATGCAGATCAGGTGTGCTGATTCCGGTGTGCAGATCAGGTGTGCTGATTCTGGTATGCAGATCAGGTGTGCTGATTCTGGTATGCAGATCAGGTGGGCTGATTCCGGTGTGCAGATCAGGTGGGCTGATTCCGGTGTGCAGATCAGGTGTGCTGATTCCAGTATGCAGATCCAGGTGTGCTGATTCCGGTATGCAGATCAGGTGTGCTGATTCCGGTATGAAGATCAGGTGTGCTGATTCCAGTATGCAGATCAGGTGTGCTGATTCCAGTATGCAGATCCAGGTGTGCTGATTCCGGTATGCAGATCAGGTGTGCTGATTCCAATATGAAGATCAGGTGTGCTGATTCCGGGATGCAGATCAGGTGTGCTGATTCCGGTATGAAGATCAGGTGTGCTGCTTCCAGTATGCAGATCAGGTGCGCTGATTCCAGTATGCAGATCAGGTGTGCTGATTCCAGTATGCAGATCAGGTGTGCTGATTCCAGTATGCAGATCAGGTGTGCTGATTCCAGTATGCAGATCAGGTGTGCTGACTCCAGTATGCAGATCAGGTGTGCTGACTCCAGTATATGCAGATCAGGTGCGCTGATTCCGGGATGCAGATCAGGTGTGCTGATTCCAGTATGCAGATCAGGTGTGCTGATTCCAGTATGCAGATCAGGTGTGCTGACTCCAGTATGCAGATCAGGTGCGCTGATTCCAGTATGCAGACCAGGTGCGCTGACTCCAGTATGCAGACCAGGTGCGCTGACTCCAGTATGCAGGTCAGGTGCGCTGACTCCAGTATGCAGGTCAGGTGCGCTGACTCCAGTATGCAGATCAGGTGCGCTGACTCCAGTGTGCAGATCAGGTGTGCTGACTCCAGGATGCAGATCAGGTGCGCTGATTCCAGTATGCAGATCAGGTGCGCTGACTCCAGTATGCAGATCAGGTGCGCTGACTCCAGTGTGCAGATCAGGTGTGCTGACTCCAGGATGCAGATCAGGTGTGCTGGTTCCAGTATGCAGACCAGGTGCGCTGACTCCAGTATGCAGATCAGGTGCACTGGTTCCAGTATGCAGATCAAGTGCATTGATTCCAGTATGCAGATCAGGTGCGCTGATTCCGGGATGCAGATCAGGTGTGCTGACTCCAGTATGCAGATCAGGTGTGCTGATTCCAGGATGCAGATCACGTGTGCTGGTTCCAGTATGCACATCAGGTGTGCTGGTTCCAGTATGCACATCAGGTGTGCTGGTTCCAGTATGCACATCAGGTGTGCTGGTTCCAGTATGCACATCAGGTGTGCTGGTTCCAGGATGCAGATCAGGTGTGCTGATTCCGGGATGCAGATCTGGTGCGCTGATTCCAGTATGCAGATCAGGTGCGCTGATTCCAGTATGCAGATCAGGTGCGCTGATTCCAGTATGCAGATCAGGTGTGCAGCTTTTGGGATGCAGATCAGGTGTGCTGTCTCCAGTATGCAGATCAGACACTTCCAGTATGCAGATCACGTGTGCTGGTTCCAGTATGCACATCAGGTGTGCTGGTTCCAGTATGCACATCAGGTGTGCTGGTTCCAGGATGCAGATCAGGTGTGCTGATTCCGGGATGCAGATCTGGTGCGCTGATTCCAGTATGCAGATCAGGTGCGCTGATTCCAGTATGCAGATCAGGTGCGCTGATTCCAGTATGCAGATCAGGTGTGCAGCTTTTGGGATGCAGATCAGGTGTGCTGTCTCCAGTATGCAGATCAGACACTTCCAGTATGCAGATCAGGTGCGCTGGTTCCAGTATGCAGATCAGGTGCGCTGGTTCCAGTATGCAGATCAGGTGCGCTGGTTCCAGTATGCAGATCAGGTGCGCTGGTTCCAGTATGCAGATCAGGTGCGCTGATTCCAGTATGCAGATCAGGTGCGCTGATTCCAGTATGCAGATCAGGTGCGCTGATTCCAGTATGCAGATCAGGTGCGCTGATTCCGGGATGCAGATCAGGTGCGCTGATTCCGGGATGCAGATCAGGTGCGCTGATTCCGGGATGCAGATCAGGTGTGCTGATTCCGGGATGCAGATCAGGTGTGCTGATTCCGGGATGCAGATCAGGTGTGCTGATTCCGGGATGCAGATCAGGTGTGCTGATTCCGGGATGCAGATCAGGTGTGCTGATTCAGGGATGCAGATCAGGTGTGCTGATTCAGGGATGCAGATCAGGTGCGCTGATTCAGGGATGCAGATCAGGTGCGCTGATTCAGGGATGCAGATCAGGTGCGCTGATTCCGGGATGCAGATCAGGTGTTCTGATTCCGGGATGCAGATCAGGTGTTCTGATTCCGGGATGCAGATCAGGTGTTCTGATTCCGGGATGCAGATCAGGTGTTCTGATTCCGGGATGCAGATCAGGTGTGCTGATTCTGGTATGCAGATCAGGTGCGCTGATTCCGGGATGCAGATCAGGTGCGCTGATTCCGGGATGCAGATCAGGTGCGCTGATTCCGGGATGCAGATCAGGTGCGCTGATTCCGGGATGCAGATCAGGTGCGCTGATTCCGGGATGCAGATCAGGTGCTCTGATTCCGGGATGCAGATCAGGTGCGCTGATTCCGGGATGCAGATCAGGTGCGCTGATTCCGGGATGCAGATCAGGTGTGCTGATTCCGGGATGCAGATCAGGTGCGCTGATTCCGGGATGCAGATCAGGTGTGCTGATTCCGGGATGCAGATCAGGTGTGCTGATTCCGGGATGCAGATCAGGTGTGCTTTCTCCATTGGCTGTACACTGGATCTGGGCACTGAAGTCAAAGGATCAGTTTGACATAGAGGCAATTGGAATCCGTCTCCACTCACTGCAGATTTTTCCTGCTTATAGTTGCAGCCAATCCTCTGTTGTCGGTCTCAGTGCTCACATACCGGATCAGTTCTGATTGGTTGTGCTTGGCTGTTACATAGTTAGCTTGGTTAGTCCAACCAGAAAAAGATAAAAAATAAATAATATTTCAAGCTCTGTGTCGAGCCTATGAATGGCATTCAGCATATTACATCCATATGTGATCCTTAACCTCCTGCTTCAGACTCTCCTCCTCTCCAAACAGTTCGTCATGTGGGACGAGGCCATCTCCAAACTGGAAGCAGCCAAACAAGTCAAACCCATCACTGAGTGACTCCGCCCCTCCAGCTGAGTGACTCCGCCCCTCCAGCTGGGTGACTCCGCCCCTCCAGCTGAACACCCTACCCCCTCATTATTTATACTGACTGCAGCTGTGTACCACATACCTACCTTCCATCACACCCACCTTCCATCACACCCACCTTCCATGCCCCTGCAGTTACCAGCTTTGTCATTGACCGACACCTCTCTCGTATCCAATATTCGGGATAGTCCATAAACTGCACATAATTCTGAGCTGAGGCAGAATTATGCAGACTTTGCATTTTATGCTGCTTGAAATTGGACCAATCGATTTTCACTTTGGGATTTGATTGACCCATTTTCAAGCTACATGAATTTGAATGATTTGCATCTTATTGATCTCTCTCTCCCTCCCCCCCCCCCCCCCCCTTCCCCATTCACGATGTCTCTATAAGTTACACTGTGTAGGCGTGGCCACACATGGGGAATACCTACAGGACGCATGCAGTCATATCCAGCGGTGAGCTGTACTCTTCAATAAGATATTATAATGTAAAAGTCAACCTTTAAACCGAAGTTTGCATAGAGTACGGAAAGGGTTAAGTTCTCTTCCCCGTTGTCCGGACTCCGCGGCAGACAGGAAGTGGGAAAACAGAGCAGCTCTTGACGACCATTATTCTTCCTCTTATTCAAAATGTTTAAAAAAAATCCTTTTTTTTTTTTTTTTTTTTGAGCTCCAGTATAACAAAAACCATGGTGTTCTGCTGTACAGTGTGAGCCCTTGCAGCGATGGATTAGGCTGGGGGTCCCTGCAGCGTCTGGTCTGGGGCCCCTGCTGAGCACAGGGTTGGATTAGTCTGGGGGCCCTGATTGGTGTGGAGGAGTGGAGAGCTATTCCTGATGATCCGCCTGCTGCACTGATGCAGATACATGGGGATAGCAGTGCAGTGCTGCAGCATTGAGCATGGCGTGCAACTGTCACTGTGCTGTAGCTTACTACATTGTCATGGAGACACCAACCGATGGTAGAGGATATTTCATAGCAAAATCTAAAATACCTGTCCAGCCCCAGCCTGATGTTTTCTCTGTTTTAATGAAACTCTGATAGGAAGATTATTAAATGTAAGTTGTGCATCTGGCTGAATAAACAGCACGTTATTGGAAGTCTGGTGTGTGGCTTTTATTCCTGAGCAACTCTGTGTGTTTCCTGGTGTGCTACTATAATATAATAATAATATCATAAGAAGAGGCTGCACTGTCTGTCTAGCCCGCTACGTCTTTCAGGCGAGGTCAGAGGCAGAACAGCGCGCAAAACAATCATATGTGATCATACTAGAAATTGGAAACTGTCAACAGTGGGGTCCCCCAAGGTTCAGTACTGGGTCCAATCCTTTTATAATCTATTTATCAATGATCCAGTAGACTGAATACGGAGTAATATTGCCATTTTCACAGATGATACAAAATTATGCAGAATTTTCAACATTAAGAAGCATAAACAGAAATGTGCCTTCTTAAAACAGAAGGTATTTGTGATAATGTAGGTTGGAGTGAGCATATGGTGTCTCCTACAATGCATCACTGCTGAATATGCAAATCATTCCTTGTTGTCCCTGTAAGCTAGCCACACCTCCAGAACAGCTGGAATGCAATGATGTGTCAAGTTAAGTTAACTTGTTAAGTTAATATTACAGAGCCACAATAGTCCAACATGCATACAGACGGTTTGGGACTGGTTGTTCCTCATCAGTCCTTTTTGGCCCCTTACACACTCCCACCATGAGCTTGCTGGGCAATCTGTAACTAAGCAGTATAGTGACATATTGCATTAGGATCGCAACAGCATGGCCATATGGGCAGACAGATGACATCTAAGGTATACCTGAGAAGACATACAAAGTCTATACTTACCAGGGGCTTCCTCCAGCCCCATGAATTCTGTTGCCTCCCTTGCCAACATCCACAGTGGCTACGTTCCTCTGTAATGGCCCCCGGTAACAGGTCTTCACTTGGACTGCTCTGCACATACCTGGGCGTGCGGGTGCCTCCGTCACTGGGAGTGGCACGACTGAAGCCCTATTACTGGGGGCTATTACAGAGGAATGTAGCCACCGGGGATGTTGGCAAGGGAGGCAGCAGAATTCCCGGGCCTGGAGGAAGCCCCAGGTAAGTGTAGATTCTATACTTCTGATCTGGTTGAATTTAATGTAGATAAATGTGAGATCATGGACGTGCCAAAGGTAGAGCAACATATAAGATAAATGGCTTACAGCTGGGAGAAGGACTAAATAAAGTAAACCAGAGACTAAGTAATAGAACTAATCCATACTTACCCGGGGCTTCCTCCAGCCCCATAAACAGGTGTGAGTCCCTCGCCGTTCTCCTGCGGTCTGACGTTCAGCCGAGATCAGTGCCGGTAACTGGCTCAGTCGCGTCAGTCCGGGTCTACTGCGCATGTGTGGGAGCTCCGTGCATGTGCAGAAGACCCAGACTGGACCTGACTGAGCCAGTTACCGGGGCTGATCGCGGGAGGATGGTGAGGGACACGTGCTTATGGGGCTGGAGGCAGGGATGAGCTCCGGATGAAATCCAAATGAGTTAACCCCCCCACCCGCCCCATCGGGTGCACTAATTATCTGGATGAAATCCGCATTAAACTCAATTCGGATTTCATCCGCCACTCGTCCCTTGCTGGAGGAAGCCCTGGGTAAGTATAGATTTGTTCAATGTCTTAGTCTCTGGTAGACTTTAACTACCTAACGACCGTGTTACACCGATGGGCATGACCGCGGCGGCAGCCCCAGGACCGCCTAACTGACGTCAAGTCCTGAAGCTGCAGTTTGTCAGGGAACGCGCGCCCGCATGTGCGATAGTTCCCTGCCGGAGCTCTGCTCTGTGATCAGCCTGCTAGCCGCGATCGTGGTTTGCTGACTGTTTAGAGCTGAAAGGGGAAAGCATTGTTTACATTTGTACAGCGCTGTGATCTTCTGCAGCGCTGTACGAGGGACACTCGGCTGTCCCTCAGAGTGGCTCCTGGTGCGTGTCCTCTCATAGTCTGATGCCTATGAGAGGCGGGGATGGGTGCCGATCGCTGTCCTATGGTGATTAGGATGGCACGGGGGGAGGGAGGGAAAAACCTCCCTTCTTTAAATAATAATAAAAAAAACCAACAAGATCGCAGCAGCGATCAGAATCCTCCAAAAGCGTGTCCTATTAAAGGGAACCAGAGACGCCAGAAAAAATTGTATACATACCTGGGGCTTCCTCCAGCCCCATACGCGCTGATCGCTCCCACGCCGCCGTCCTCTGCTTCCTGTATCCGCCGGTTCCGGGTCCCGTAGTTTCGGCCAGTCGGCGTCAGCACGCGGCCAATTGTCCGCATCACAGGGGCTCCCAGCATACCCTTACTCGTGTGGCTGCATACTGCGCAGCCGCACGCGTAAGGGTATGGAGGGAGCCCCTGATCATGCGGACAATTGGCCGCGTCCGCCGGAAGTGACGGCACCCGGTACCGGCGGATCCAGGAAGTGGAGGATGGTGGCGTGGGAGCGATCCAGGCTTATGGGGCTGGAAGAAGCCCCAGGTATGTATGAAATCTTTTTTCTTTTTCCATGTCCGGCGTCTCTGGTTCCCTTTAAGGACAATAAAAGGAGGAAAAATTAATTTGTGTGCTGAGTTGTAAGGCTGTGCAGCACGCTGATGAAGCTGCTCAGCCCTGTAGTGTGAAAAATGGCCTGGTCACTAGAGGGGTGTAAGCCTACGGACCTCAAGTGCTTAAAGTGACTTGATTATTGAAAGGACAAGACTATCAAAAATAACATGGCACATCAAATCTTGCAAAAAATCGATACAACTTTATTCAAAAAATAAAAAAAGTTGAGTGTTCATAAAAACTTTTATCCAAAGAAATTCAGTTTCCAAAGATAGCATTAAAGCTCATCAAACATTTTCAGAGAGACTCGCGAGATCAATAATCTAACTTGAGGAAGTTAAGAATATTTAATTTTCTGGTGGCGTTTAGCAAAAATACATTTCTAGTGGCAACGACACGTTTGTTTCGGGTGTTCAGTACTCTTCATCAGGCATCATTGTATATAATTATCTATTGGGCCAGATTGTCCACAAGAGCCAGATAAGCACAAGACAGAAAAACGGGCATCCTACCAACCGGGTGCATGAACACTATCCCACAGACTGCTATCCGAATAGTCCAGCAGCTACACTTTAACCTTTTGGGGACTGCCTATATGAGAGCCTACACCGCACTTGTGACTGTTCTAGCCTGATGTGGCGCGTACAATCTACGCCGTCCGAAGTTGACACGATTGTGCGCACCGGAGAGGGGAGATTAAGCTGTCATATGGCAGCTGCCATCTCCCCTCAGTGATCAGCAGCCATCTCGTATGGCTCCTGATCACGTGATCAGTATGTGACAACTGCTGCGGCGGTAGGGGAGGGGGAAGAGGATCCACTCACCTCCCTGACGTTCCCACGACGATCAGCGCTTCCCTCCGCTTTGGCCGGCATCCCCGCTCTCCCTGACGTCAGTGGCAGGTCCCGGCTTGATGACTTCATCAAGCCACTACACGGAACTGAGAGTCAGTACGAGCGGAGATGCCGGCCAGAGTGGAGGGGTTTACTGCTTGTGCGCAGCGGTCTCATCGCTGGAGCCTGGGAGGTGAGTAAAGGATGCCAGCTGCAGGGGGGGGGACACCTGCCCACACAGGGGAAACACAGCCCAGCAAGCCCTAACAGGGATCTGGCTGCCTAAACCTCCCTCAAATGCGCCCCCCCCCCATGGGGGGTTGAAAATAAAAACAGACACCTGGGGCTTCTACCAGCCCTCTGCAGCTGTCATGTCCCACGCTGTCCTCCAACGATGTGCCGGTCCTGGTCTAACGCGGCATCTCATCCAACTCGGGCGAGTCATCGGGAGCTTACTGCGCAGGTGCAGTACAATAACCCCTTTAAAGTGAACCTGAGATCACATAAAAGTAAGCAATACATACCCGGGGCTTCCTCCAGCCTCCTTCACACTAATCGGTCACTCGCTGTTTTCCTCCACCACCTGCATCTTCTGCTAGAGGTCCTGGTAATTCCCACAATTGAGGCATACTGCGCACACACAGCTCTGCCTCGTGTCCATGCCCCATCGCGGTCCTGACCCCGGCTGGGCTGCACCGACTGGACGGATTACCAGGACTAAATTAATCAGGGATGCAAGTCTCACTCACCAAGAAAGGTTGGACGTGTGGAACGCAGGAGTCCTGCATGATTATTTAGTGGACCGGCCAGATGAAGTGGATGCTGACATAATCTGTAAGGAGTATGTATGTTCTCCCCGTGTCTGCATGGGTTTCTTCCGGGCACTCTGGTTTCCTCCAAAATCCCAAAAACATACAGATAAGTTAATTGGCTTCCCCCTAAATTGACCCTACATACATAGACATATGACGATGGTAGGGACTAGCTTGTGAGCTCCTCTGAGGGACAGTTAGTGACAAGATAGTGTAATGGTTAAGGGCTCTGCCTCTGACACAGGAGACCTGGGTTCAAATCTCGGATCTGCCTGTTCAGTAAGCCAGCACCTATTCAGTAAGGAGTTTCTTGGGCAAGTCTCCTTAATGGCCCATACTCACGAGGGACTTTTGTCGCCTCAACACGCGGCGCGCGCGTGTTGCGGCAACAGGTCGCCCGTGAGTATGGGCCGTTGCACGCGCGCGCACCCCGAACTGTCGCCCGTCGCTCATGTCGCCATGCGATTGAAAGTTTCAATCGCATGGCGACAGTCGCCGCCGCACCCCCGCCGCAACTGTCGCTAATCCGCGTGAGTACGCGGACTAGCGACAGCAACCTCCATTAAAGTATATGGAGCTTCCGGCGGAGGGAGGAGGAACGTCGGCGACAGCTTCCGCCTCGCCGCTGGTCCCTCTTCCGCGTGTGTACGCGGAGGGACCTGGCGAGGAGCTGTCACCGGCCTGTCGCCCACACGCTCACGTGTGCTGGCGACAGGCAACATTTGCAACCCGTGAGTACGGGCCATAACACTGCTACTGTCTACTGAGTGCGCTCTAGTGGCTGCCTCGCAAACGCTTTGAGTCCGACAGGAGTAAGGCGCTATACAAATACTGCAATTATTATTACTCTGTACAGCGCTGCGGAAGATGTCGGCGCTATATAAATACAAAATAATAATAATCAATGGTGGCCTATGAGAATGGACTCCGTCCATTCTTTCATTGAGATGCATTACCTCTAGCGGCCAGCAGGTGGCAGCAGTCTCCAGCACATTGTGCCTTTCCTTGAGAGGTGCATTACCGCTAGCGGCCAGCAGGTGGCAGCAGTCTCCAGCACATTGTGCCTTTCCTTGAGAGGTGAATTATCTATTCGCTAGCAGGCCTCCTGTGCGTTCCAGCGTGAGGCGCATCCCGGAAGTGTTGCAGAGATCTGATCTTGTCGCTGATTGGTGGACAGCGCAGCCCCTCCCTTCAGTATGAGTGGCAAGATGGCGGCGCAGTGAGGAGAGGTGTGGAGATATCTGAGGATCCGTGTGAGGTCAGTGATCACCCCTTGCCTTGCACTGCTGGGAGTTGTGGTTCCTCAGCCTTGAGCTCTGCAGCTGGGGGTGCACTACTAGTCCCAGGCTCCCCCGCAGGGCATGCTGGGAGACACGTGTCCTGTCACTGGGAGAGGTCCCCATACACTGAGCAGCAGGGGCCCCTCCTGTGCTGGGGGAGGGGGGTGCACAGGGCTTCTCAACTCAATATTGCTGCATAGATTCACACAGAGACTCTGGATTGTTATTGTCTAGTTGTGGGCACCCAGCAGGAAACCCTATAGATTTATATTTGCCAAGTACAGGGTGCCATACAAGGAATTGTTTTTGGCACTCAGTACAGCAGACTCACATGGGCAGAGACAGGGCCAAGGCAGAGACGAGAGAGGCTCAGCCTCAGGACGCTGTGTAGGAGGGGGCGCTGGGCAGAGGCAAGAGAGGCTCAGCCTCAGGACGCAGTGTAGGAGGGGGCGCAGGGTGGGCAGAGGCAAGAGAGGCTCCAGCCTCAGGACGCTGTGTAGGAGGGGGCGCTGGGCAGAGGCAAGAGAGGCTCAGCCTCAGGACGCAGTGTAGGAGGGGGCGCAGGGTGGGCAGAGGCAAGAGAGGCTCAGCCTCAGGACGCAGTGTAGGAGGGGGCGCAGGGTGGGCAGAGGCGAGAGAGGCTCCAGCCTCAGGACACAGTGTAGGAGGGGGTGCTGGGCCGAGGCGAGAGAGGCTCCAGCCTCGGCGTAGTGTAGGAGGGGGTGCAGGGCAAAGGCGAGAGAGGCTGGAGCCTCAGGGCGCAGTGTAGGAGGGGACGCACAACTTACTAAGCTATCATTCCACCATTGTGCTTGAAGCAGAGAGAAATAAGCCAGATAACTAGAGATTAAGGTGTTGGGGGCCCTGGGATGCCTCTTATGCTGGATACACACGTTGCGGTTTCCCGTGCGATTCGCGGGATCGATTCCGTCGATTCGATTATTTCCAACATGTCCGATCGTGTTTCGATGGATACAGCCGGCGATTTTGCATACTTAATATGCAAAATCGACGGCTGTATCCATCGAAACACGATCGAACATGTTGGAAATAATGGAATCGACTGAATCGATCCCGGGAATCGCACGGGAAAACGCAACGTGTGTATCCAGCATTAGTCTAATAGCAATCATTGTGTGACGGCTGAAATGGGAGGGATGGGAGTGCCGTACTTTGGTGTCTCAGCCTTGGGTGCTGGAGGACTTGTCCTGGATCTGGGAAGAGAAAATGAATACATGGGTACATACTGTTTATATATCTTATATAATAATTTCCACGTGTCTCTGCATCCTATGTCCCTGTGTCAGTGCTTTTGGGCGGGCGGGCGTGCATGTGCGCTGTAATGCTGCTGCGGTGACACACCTGGAGCCTATTTTTAAACGGGCTTAGGTTGCTTAGTGGGATGTATTTATATATGCTTTATAGTGAACGCCAAGGGACCAGGAAAAGTAGTACAGTAACTTAGAATTGGTCATACATTGTTAATAAACAGATGCGTTTGCTGAGTTTACTATATCCAGAGGTTTACTATAATGAGATTTATATATATATATAGGTAGACTGATAGATAGATAGCTAGCCAGAACAGCTTCTGTTTCTGGAGGTCCTGGTGGAGAGAGTCCTGAAGCGGCGTCCTGATGGGAGTAGGTTGGAGTAGCGGTTGCCGAGGTGGGAGGGATGGTTTGCAGTCCTGGCTGCTCTGGTTAATGGTCTGGGGGAGTACAGGGGGTCCAGAGATGGGAAGGGGATCCTGATGATCTTCTCAGCAGATTTTACCACTCTTCGCCGTAGTATTGAGTCAGGAAGGTGCCCAACATGCCAGATTTTGTTGTAACTGGTGCAGGTAGAATAGTCGTTGCTGCGCCCTTTTCTGCGGACTGAGTTGAGAAGCCCTCGTCTAGAAGAAAGGAAAAAGAGTGTCATCGTCTGTCTAGATGTGATTCGATCTCCCCGCTGCAGAGATGTTTCTCAACCATAGCTGTTGATGTATCTCATAGTTCAGTACTATGATGATGGCGCTTTATGCATTGATAATAACACTTGCCTTTTATAGTTCACAGGCTGTCCTTTGTGGAATCATTTCTGTGGATGTGTCCCTCTTATATTGGTGATCTCTCATTGTACTGATGTTTGTGTGTTGCATGCAGAGTCCTGGGCTGGAGTCATGGAGAACTACAAGAAGGTGCGGGAGGAGGAGAAGGCTCAGGATCCGCCGTTTTCCGCCCTCCCTCCAGACATCATTGATATGAAAGTGAAGGATGGAAGCAAGATCCGGAATCTGATGGGCTTTGCCATCGGTAAGATGGAGAGCGACGGCGTGCGGCAGATCCTGTTCAGCGGCACCGGCAAAGCCCTCAGCAAGACCATCACCTGCGTGGAGATCATGAAGAGGAGGGTGAAGAACCTCCACCAGGTCACCAAGGTCTTCTACAGGCCAAGAGAGGAGATCTGGGAGCCCATCGTACCGGAGGTGGGCCTGGACCCCCTGACTGTGAAGAGAAACACCCCCGCCATCTGCGTCCTGCTCAGCAAGGACCCCTTAGACACATCAGAACTGGGATACCAGGCCCCGGGCAAGTACGACTCCCACTGGATACAAGAGCTAAAGCCAGACACCCAGGGGCCCAAGAGAAAGAAACCCGGGCAAGGAAGAGGCGGGGCTAACGGAAGGAAGCAGCAGAGGCCGCCCCCTGGAGGGCGAGGGGAGGTCCCTAATAAAACATAGGAGGAGATATTACAAATAGGAAGACTAAACTGTCACTCTATGACCAGAATGACATCAAGTATTGACAGTAAAGGCTCTGCTTGTTTATTCAGACTATGATGGCTGTGGAATCATTGACTGTCTGTCTAACGCTGGGCTGGATAATCCCGGAGCAGCCGATGTGCCTACATTTCGTTTGGTGTCTACAATTTTTAAGGCTTTTCTATTTTCTGAAGAATTACGGGAATCTGGCCAACAGATCACCAACTTCTGTATTGCAAAATATATTGTAACGTTACAAATTGCACAGCGTTCATTCTTTATATGGGTTTTACATAGTATGGAAGAGAGTTTGAGACTTAAAGCGCGATTTTCGCTATAAAAATCAAATTTCAACAGCAACTGGTCTGAGTGTATTAAGTGATAAAGATGCTAAGGCTGCATTCAAAACTTGCAAAACTTTTTCTGCTGCTCTGGTTTGTAGTTATCACATACTTTAGGAGCACTGGCCCTTTAGTAGTCAGTGCCAAACAGTTGCATGATGGGAGTTCTTTTTATCTATAATATATTCCTCCTCTTCCATTTATTTCCCTGCCTAGCTGATCACTTGTGTTTACAAGCAAGGCTGAGGTGACTAAGTGATTGGATGTGTAAATAAAAAAAAGACTCTGGGAGGAGGGCAGCTAATGAATACACAATGAGCAAGAGAAGGGAGGGAGGAAAACAAAAGTCGGGGAGGATATGATGTCAGCATTAGCTTGGCAAGATGGCCACTGCCTAGAATAGGATTTTCTGCTTTTCCTTTATAAAATTCACAGGAAGCAGTACGTGGATAGCACAATACATCTGTTATGTGAGTAGAACTAGTATTTATCTACTTATGTGTTTTTTATTTCTAGGTTAGCATGGGTGTCACTTGTTCTTTAAGTAGGAGAACAGCTGTTTTCTGTGTCCCCATTAGAGCGATGTGGGCCTCTCTTGCTGGCCCCTGGACCTCCATGAAGCTTTGCCTCTTAAAGGACACCCGAAGTAAGTGGGATGTGGAGGCTAGCATATGTATTTTTTTTTTAAACAATAACAGTTGCCTGGCATTCTGCTGGTCTCTTTGGCTGCAGTAGTGGCTGAATCACACTCCTGGAACAAGCATGCAGCTAATCCAGTCACTGCTCAATCAGAAACGTCTGATCTGCATGCTTGTTCAGGGTCTATGGCTAAAAATATTAAAAGCTGAGGATTAGCAACACAGCCAGGCAATCTGCATTGTTTGATAGGAAATTAATATGTCAGCCTCCATATACATCTCACTTCAGGTTTCCTTTAGTCCATCTAAACCCAAAACTAAAAAGACAGAGGTGCCTGGCTCTTCTACTGACCACATATGCCATTACTCACAGAGGGGGACACTGGAGGCACAGGGGAACAGAGGTAGCACAGAGGGGGACACTGTAGGCACGGGGAAAAGAGGCAGGACACTGGAGGCACAGAGGGGGGACACTGGAGGCCCAGGGGAACAGAGCAACAGAGGGGGACACTGGAGGAACAGAGGTAGCACAGAGGGGGACACTGGAGGCACAGGGGAACAGAGGTAGCACAGAGGGGGGCACTGGAGGCACAGGGGAACAGAGGGAGACACTGGAGGCACAGGGGAACAGAGGTAGCACAGAGGGGGCACTGGAGGCACGGGGAAACAGAGGTAGCACAGAGCAATAGAGAGAGACACTGGAGGCACAGGGGAACAGAGGTAGCACAGAGGGGGACACTGGAGGCACAGGGGAACAGAGGTAGCACAGAGGGGGACACTGGAGGCACAGGGGAACAGAGGGGGACACTGGAGGCACAGGGGAACAGAGGTAGCACAGAGGGGGACACTGGAGGCACAGGGGAACAGAGGTAGCACAGAGCAATAGAGGGAGACACTGGAGGCACAGGGGAACAGAGGTAGCACAGAGGGGGACACTGGAGGCACAGGGGAACAGAGGTAGCACAGAGGGGGACACTGGAGGCACAGGGGAACAGAGGTAGCACAGAGGGGGACACTGGAGGCACGGGGAAAAGAGGCAGGACACTGGAGGCACAGGGGGACAGAGCAACAGAGGGGGACACTGGAGGAACAGATGTAGCACAGAGGGGGACACTGGAGGCACAGGGGAACAGAGGGGGGCACTGGAGGCACAGGGGAACAGAGGGGGACACTGGAGGAACAGATGTAGCACAGAGGGGGACACTGGAGGCACAGGGGAACAGAGGGGGACACTGGAGGAACAGATGTAGCACAGAGGGGGGACACTGGAGGCACAGGGGAACAGAGGGGGACACTGGAGGAACAGATGTAGCACAGAGGGGGACACAGGGGAACAGAGGGGGGACACTGGAGGCACAGGGGAACAGAGGGGGACACTGGAGGAACAGATGTAGCACAGAGGGGGGACACTGGAGGCACAGGGGAACAGAGGGGGACACTGGAGGAACAGATGTAGCACAGAGGGGGGACACTGGAGGCACAGGGGAACAGAGGGGGACACTGGAGGAACAGATGTAGCACAGAGGGGGACACAGGGGAACAGAGGGGGGACACTGGAGGCACAGGGGAACAGAGGGGGACACTGGAGGAACAGATGTAGCACAGAGGGGGGACACTGGAGGCACAGGGGGACACTGGAGGAACAGATGTAGCACAGAGGGGGACACAGGGGAACAGAGGGGGGACACTGGAGGCCCAGGGGAACAGAGGGGGACACTGGAGTAACAGATGTAGCACAGAGGGGGACACTGGAGGCACAGGGGAACAGAGAGACATAGAGGAGATAAGTTGACAGAGATGGCACAGGGTTACGAGTTGTGAATGAACCTACAGTCCCTATCTCGTTCCCTAACTGAGGATTACCTGTACTTTGTTTAACTGAGAAACTGCTCTTAAAGGATATGAGGCAAAAAAGTGCATCTTTACTTATCTGGAGCTTCTTCCAGCGCCCCTAGAAGTCTCTGTGTCCCTCCCCGCAGCTCTGCTCTCCCCTGGTCTTTTACGTGCCCCTCCGTAGCGGCTAATGACCCAGCCGAGTCCATACACAGGAGACGCCGGCCACTACAGAGGGGACGCTGGAAGACCAGGTGAGACCGGAGCTGCGGTGAGAGACAAGAGACTTCTAGGGGTGCTGGAAGAAGCCCCAGATAAGTAAAGATGCATTTTTATTATTATTGTTTTGATTTTTTTTGCCTCATGTATCCTTCAAGTAAGTGCTTTTGTAAATAAAGTAATATCGAGAATCTCCCATGAGGAACTGGAAGAGTTCAAAACCTGACAGATGTTGCATTTCTACTACCTACTGTAAAGTGACAGCAACACAGAAAAAAACAATAATTTATACTGCATGTTACTATGGGAGAAATCTACTTATGTCAGTTTCTTTTACATATTTACAATTTTCCTGGATAGTTGGTTGTCCCATTGGTATTAATCTCTGGGTCCAGGACAGGAAGTGAGGGGCGGCGATGAAATCTGGTGTGTGATTCCAATCCCTCCTCATGTCTACAAACGCACTTTACTTGTTGCTGTTTATGTCACTCTTGGAAGAGGTTTTACTATTACCTGTCTGAACAGGAAGTGATGTAAATCCTCACATACGGGGCTCAGGACATCAATAAAATTTAGGACTCCAGACCTCTTTTCATACTACCCAGAAGTACAGTAAATGACAATATATGATGATTGGTTTTGTGTGTAAATGTATATCAGGCCGTCACACTGTGTCTGATGTGTGAGGAGAGTTTATGGTGCACAAGAAAATAATGTGTGTACAGTGTGCACGTGTATACAGTGTGTGTGTGTGTGTGTGTGTGTGTGTGTGTGTGTGTGTGTGTGTGTGTGTACAGTCTGCTCGTGTATACAGTGTGTGTGTGTGTACAGTGTGCACGTGTATACAGTGTGTGTGTGTGTACAGTGTGCACGTGTATACAGTGTGTGTACAGTGTGCACGTGTATACAGTGTGTGTGTGTGTGTGTGTGTGTGTACAGTGTGCACGTGTATACAGTATGTGTGTGTGTGTACAGTGTGCACGTGTATACAGTGTGTGTGTGTGTGTGTGTGTGTGTACAGTGTGCACGTGTATACAGTGTGTGTACAGTGTGCACGTGTATACAGTGTGTGTGTGTGTGTGTGTGTGTGTGTGTGTGTGTGTACAGTGTGCACGTGTATACAGTGTGCATGTGTATACAGTGTGCGTGTGTGCACGTGTATACAGTGTGTGTGTGTGTACAGTGTGCACGTGTATACAGTGTGTGTACAGTGTGCACGTGTATACAGTGTGTGTGTGTGTGTGTACAGTGTGCACGTGTATACAGTGTGTGTGTGTGTGTGTGTATACAGTGTGTGTGTGTGTACAGTGTGCACGTGTATACAGTGTGTGTGTGTGTGTGTACAGTGTGCACGTGTATACAGTGTGTGTGTGTGTGTGTGTGTGTACAGTGTGCACGTGTATACAGTGTGTGTGTGTGTGTACAGTGTGCACGTGTATAGTGTGTGTGTGTACAGTGTGCACGTGTATACAGTGTGTGTGTGTACAGTGTGCACGTGTATACAGTGTGAGTGTGTGTACAGTGTGCACGTGTATACAGTGTGCACGTGTATACAGTGTGTGTGTGTGTACAGTGTGCACGTGTATACAGTGTGTGTGTGTACAGTGTGCACGTGTATACAGTGTGTGTGTGTGCACGTGTATACAGTGTGCACGTGTATACAGTGTGTGTACAGTGTGCACGTGTATACAGTGTGTGTGTGTGTGTACAGTGTGCACGTGTATACAGTGTGTGTGTGTGTGTGTGTGTGTACAGTGTGCACGTGTATAGTGTGTGTGTGTACAGTGTGCACGTGTATACAGTGTGTGTGTGTGTACAGTGTGCACGTGTATACAGTGTGTGTGTGTGTACAGTGTGCACGTGTATACAGTGTGTGTGTGTACAGTGTGCACGTGTATACAGTGTGTGTGTGTGTGTACAGTGTGCACGTGTATACAGTGTGTGTGTGTGTGTGTGTGTGTACAGTGTGCACGTGTATACAGTGTGTGTGTGTGTACAGTGTGCAGGTGTATACAGTGTGTGTGTGTGTGTGTGTGTGTGTGTACAGTGTGCACGTGTATACAGTGTGTGTGTGTGTGTGTACAGTGTGCACGTGTATACAGTGTGTGTGTGTACAGTGTGCACGTGCATACAGTGTGTGTGTGTGTGTACAGTGTGCACGTGTATACAGTGTGCGTGTATACAGTGTGCACGTGTATACAGTGTGTGTGTGTGTGTGTGTGTGTACAGTGTGCACGTGTATACAGTGTGTGTGTACAGTGTGCACGTGTATACAGTGTGTGTGTGTGTACAGTGTGCACGTGTATACAGTGTGTGTGTGCACGTGTATACAGTGTGTGTGTGTACAGTGTGCGCGTGTATACAGTGTGTGTGTGTGTGTACAGTGTGCACGTGTATACAGTGTGTGTGTACAGTGTGCGCGTGTATACAGTGTGTGTGTGTACAGTGTGTGTGTGTACAGTGTGCACGTGTATACAGTGTGTGCACGTGTATACAGTGTGTGTGTGTACAGTGTGCTCGTGTATACAGTGTGTGTGTGTGTACAGTGTGCACGTGTATACAGTGTGTGTGTACAGTGTGCACGTGTATACAGTGTGTGTGTGTGTGTACAGTCTGCTCGTGTATACAGTGTGTGTGTGTGTACAGTGTGCACGTGTATACAGTGTGTGTGTGTGTACAGTGTGCACGTGTATACAGTGTGTGTGTGTGTGTGTACAGTGTGCACGTGTATACAGTGTGTGTGTGTGTGTGTGTACAGTGTGCACGTGTATACAGTGTGTGTGTGTGTGTGTATACAGTGTGTGTATGTACAGTGTGTGTGTGTACAGTGTGTGCATGTGTATACAGTGTGTGTGTGTATGTACAGTGTGTTTGTACAGTGTGTGTGTGTGTACAGTGTGTGCATGTGTATACAGTGTGTGTGTGTGTATGTACAGTGTGTTTGTACAGTGTGTGTGTATAGTGTTTGTGTGTGTGTGTGTGTGTATATATATATAGTGTATGTGTGTACATAATATATACTACCGATATTTTATTATGGAATTATCCCATTGCCCAATAGCCGAGTAGCTGTGATTTTACCAATATTCTACTAGTGGCTTTTCCTGTCGGCCAAATGACCGTGGCGCCTTTTTACATGCATGTATTACAGGTACTGTGCAGCTACACCTGACTGTTAGCGTACCTGGAAGTGACGTGATGATGAAAAATGGGGGTAGGAGAAACTGATAGGCAGCATATACTGTTACTGGATGGATTGTGTGAATGTGTCATAGAAGTAATACTCTCAAAGGTAGGTTACCTCCCAGGTAGCCAATGTTATAGGCAGGTGGGGAGATTAGACCCGATCCCACTGGGGTTGAAGTCGTTCTTTGTAGTCGAAACGCGTGGCATCCCCCCACCGGGGGTGGATATCAATATGTAGCCATGATCATTGACACAGAGGATCCGGCAAAGGGTGAAATACGTTAAAAACAAATGAAAAGGGCGGCAGCGGTGGACTTACCTGCAGGTAGTCAGCCTCAATTATTCTAGTTTCAAAACAAATTTTATTATCACGTTTGAAAAAAAAAAACTAACACACATTCATGGGAGAATCTGCTTCATCAGGCAAAATCATTGGAGTATCTGTTGCCCAAGCATTCCGAACTTGGCCCCTCCGACGGAACGCTTGGATAACAGATACAACAATAATTGCATCATATGTAATGTGATAAGATTAATATGTGAACAACTGTGCAGTTGGAGATGTCATACTGCCGCAGACATTCTCAGGAAAACTAATTAGAGGTCGTGCAACTTCTGTACAGCTGTGCAAATACTCCTGGTAACAGGAAAGTGATTAAAAGTGGAGTAGGTCACCATTTCTCTGTGGGTGCTGAATACACAGCAGCCATGTCAGTGTGAAACTATAGAGCTGGGATTTTAACCCATAAGATAAAAATCGGGGACTCCAGGAGAGTTCAGTTTCGGGTTAGTTCTATGAATACAATAATCTCATTAGTTTAGTTCCTCTTCCGTGTTGCTTTAATTGATAAGTTAGAGAGAGGAGAGAAAACAGGTCCTTGTTCGGTTTATGGTCTAGTGTCCATGGACCTTTTCTTTCATGAAGGGGGTGTTGGCAGTGCAGCTTATGCAGAGACCAGGAGGACATGTTTAATCGGAACATTGGAGCACAGCCAGTCAGATATACAGCGACACACACTACACTTGGGAGGTTTAGGCTACGTTTCCTTTAGAAGCATGTTAATCGCATATGAGTTTTCGGATGGGAAATCCGCATACTCATATCTGCACATTTATAATGCACTTAAGTGTGATTTTTTTCTCTTTGTCTGAAGTCCTATCATTGATACCGATCACATGCGAAAATGCGTCCATTTTACAGCATTCAGCGTCTGAAAAATGGTAACCCTGTTGTCTTTTAACGTGAAATTGTCATTTCGGGTGACAGTCTTGAGTACAGGTGTCCCCTGATGTGATTGACCGTTAGAGATCCTCCATGTTGGTGAATCCACAGCTGATTGTTGTTGCACTACTGGCTACAATAGGACGTATATTGCTGCTTCTCCCCCTCCCCTCTCTATAGCATTGGAAAACACGGGGGGGGGGGGGGGGGAGGAGATGCAGCTGCAGAGAATCCACCCTCAGACCAGGGCCGGTGCAGTGTCTGGGGACAGGCACAAATTGAGGCAACAGAATATCTGCAGGCATCATGATGCTCACAGCACCGCCCCCTTTCCCTGCTACAGTTGACTTTGCATGGGGCGGCAGTGTGTATGTACAGAGCATAGAGCAGCAGTGTGTGTACAGAGCATGGGGCGGCAGTGTGTGTACAGAGCATGGGGCAGCAGCGTGTGTACAGAACATGGAGCAGCAGTGTGTGTACAGAGCATGGGGCGGCAGTGTGTGTACAAAGCATAGAGCAACAGTGTGTGTACAGAACATGGAGCAGCAGTGTGTGTACAGAGCATGGGGCGGCAGTGTGTGTACAGAGCATGGGGCGGCAGTGTGTGTACAGAGCATGGGGCGGCAGTGTGTGTACGGAGCATGGAGCGGCAGCGTGTGTACGGATCATGGAGCGGCTGCGTGTGTACAGAGCATGGTGCAGTAGCAGCGTGTGTACAGAGCATGGAGCAGCAGTGTGTGTACAGAGCATGGAGCAGCAGCGTGTGTACAGAGCATGGAGCGGCAGCGTGTGTGCAGAGCGTGGAGCGGCAGCGTGTGTGCAGAGCGTGGAGCAGCAGCGTGTGTACAGAGCATGGAGCAGCAGCAGTGTGTGTACAGAGCATGGGGCGGCAGTGTGTGTACAGTGCATGGAGCAGCAGTGTGTGTACAGAACATGGAGCAGCAGTGTGTGTACAGAGCATGGGGCGGCAGTGTGTGTACAAAGCATGGGGCGGCAGTGTGTGTACAGAGCATGGGGCGGCAGTGTGTGTACAGAGCATGGGGCGGCAGTGTGTGTACAGAGCATGGGGCGGCAGTGTGTGTACGGAGCATGGAGCGGCAGCGTGTGTATGGATCATGGAGCGGCTGCGTGTGTACAGAGCATGGTGCAGTAGCAGCGTGTGTACAGAGCATGGAGCAGCAGTGTGTGTACAGAGCATGGAGCAGCAGCGTGTGTACAGAGCATGGAGCAGCAGCGTGTGTACAGAGCATGGAGCGGCAGCGTGTGTGCAGAGCGTGGAGCGGCAGCGTGTGTGCAGAGCGTGGAGCAGCAGCGTGTGTACAGAGCATGGAGCAGCAGCAGCGTGTTTACAGAGCATGGAGCAGCAGCGTGTGTGCAGAGCGTGGAACGGCAGCGTGTGTACAGAGCATGGAGCAGCAGCGTGTTTACAGAGCATGGAGCAGCAGCGTTTTTACAGAGCATGGAGCAGCAGCGTGTGAACAGAGCATGGAGCAGCAGCGTGTGTACAGAGCATGGAGCAGCAGCGTGTGTACAGAGCATGGAGCAGCAGCGTGTGTACAGAGCATGGAGCAGCAGCGTGTGTACAGAGCATGGAGCAGCAGCGTGTGTACAGAGCATGGAGCAGCAGCGTGTGTACAGAGCATGGAGCAGCAGCGTGTGTACAGAGCATGGAGCAGCAGCGTGTGTACAGAGCATGGAGCAGCTGCGTGTGTACAGAGCATGGTGCAGCAGCAGTGTGTGTACAGAGCATGGAGCAGCAGTGTGTGTACAGAGCATGGAGCAGCAGCAGCGTCTGTACAGAGCATGGAGCAGCAGTGTGTGCAGAGCATGGAGCAGCAGTGTGTTTACAGAGCATGGAGTGGCAGCGTGTTTACAGAGCATGGAGCGGCAGCGTGTGTACAGAGCATGGAGCAGCAGCGTGTTTACAGAGCATGGAGCAGCAGCAGCGTGTGTACAGAGCATGGAGCAGCAGTGTGTGCAGAGCATGGAGCAGCAGTAGTGTGTGTACAGAGCATGGAGCAGCAGCAGCGTGTGTACAGAGCATGGAGCAGCAGTGTGTGCAGAGCATGGAGCAGCAGTAGTGTGTGTACAGAGCATGGAGCAGCAGCAGCGTGTGTACAGAGCATGGAGCAGCAGCGTGTGTGTGCAGAGCATGGAGCAGCAGCGTGTGTGTGCAGAGCATGGAGCAGCAGCGTGTGTGTACAGAGCATGGAGCAGCAGCAGCGTGTGTGTATAGAGCATGGAGCAGCAGCGAGTGTATAGAGCATGGAGCAGCAGCGTGTGTACAGAGCATGGAGCAGCAGCAGCGTGCGTACAGAGCATGGAGCAGCAGCAGCGTGTGTACAGAGCATGGAGCAGCAGCAGCGTGTGTACAGGGCATGGAACAGCATCAGCGTGTGTACAGAGCATGGAGCAGCAGCGTGGTTACAGAGCATGGAGCAGCAGCGTGTGCTCAGAGCGTGTGTACAGAGCATGGAGCAGCAGCATGCGTACAGAGCATGGAGCAGCAGCGTGTGTACAGAGCATGCAGCAGCGTGTTCACAGAGCATGGCGCAGCAGTGTGTGCAGAACATGGAGCAGCAGTGTGTTCACAGAGCATGGAACAACAGCATATGTACAGAGCATGGAGCAGCAGCGTGTGTGTACAAAGCATGGAGCAGCAGCTGCATGTGTACAGAGCATGGAGCAGCAGTGTGTGTGCAGAGCATGGAGCTGTAGCATATGTACAGAGCAAGGAGCAGCAGCGTGTGTACAAAGCATTGAGCAGCAGCATGTGTACAAAGCATGGTGCAGCAGCGTGTGTACAGAGCATGGTGCAGCAGCGTGTGTACAGAGCATGGAGCAGCAGCGTGTGTACAGAGCATGGAGCAGTAGGGTGCAGCGTGTGTACAGAGCAAGGAGCAGCAGCGTGTACAAAGCATGGAGCAGCAGCATGTGTACAGAGCATCAAGCAGCAGCGTGTGTACAGAGCATGGAGCAGCAGGGTGCAGCATGTGTACAGAGCATGGAGCGGCAGCGTGTGTACAGAGCATGGAGCAGCAGCGTGTGTACAGAGCATGTAGCAGCAGCGTGTGTACAGAGCATGTAGCAGCAGCGTGTGTACAGAGCATGTAGCAGCAGCGTGTGTACAGAGCATGGAGCAGCAGCGTGTGTACAGAGCATAGAGCAGCACTGCGTGTACAGAGCATGTAGCAGCAGCGTGTGTACAGAGCATGGAGCAGCAGCGTGTGTACAGAGCATAGAGCAGCAGCGTGTGTGCAGAGCATGGAGCGGCAGCGTGTGTACAGAGCATGGAGCAGCAGCGTGTGTACAGAGCGTGGAGCAGTAGTGTGTGTACAGAGCATGGAGCAGCAGCATGTGTACAGAGCATGGAGCAGCAGCGTGTGTACAGAGCATGTAGCAGCAGCGTGTGTACAGAGCATGGAGCCGCAGTGTGTGTACAGAGCATGGAGCAGCAGGGTGTGTACAGAGCATGGAGCAGCAGCATGTATACAGAGCATGGGGCAGCAGTGTGTGTACAGAGCATGGAGCAGCAGTGTGTGTAGAGAGCATGGAGCGGCAGCGTGTGTACAGAGCATGGAGCAGCAGCGTGTGTACAGAGCATGGAGCAGTAGTGTGTGTACAGAGCATGGAGCAGCAGCATGTGTACAGAGCATGGAGCAGCAGCGTGTGTACAGAGCATGAAGCAGCAGCGTGTGTACAGAGCATGGAGCAGCAGCGTGTGTACAGAGCATGGAGTAGCAGCATGTGTACAGAGCATGGAGCAGCAGCGTGTGTACATAGCATGGAGCAGCAGCGTGTGTACAGGGCATGGAGCAGCAGCGTGTGTACAGAGCATGGAGCAGCAGTGTGTGTACAGAGCATGGAGCAGCACTGCGTGTACAGAGCATGGAGCAGCAGCGTGTGTACAGAGCATGGGGCAGCAGCGTGTGTACAGAGCATGGAGCAGCAGCGTGTGTACAGAGCAAGGAGCAGCAGCGTGTGTACAGAGCATGGAGCAGCACTGCGTGTACAGAGCATGGAGCAGCAGCCTGTGTGCAGAGCATGGAGCAGCAGCGTGTGTACAGAGCATGGAGCAGCAGCGTGTGTACAGAGCAAGGAGCAGCAGCGTGTACAAAGCATGGAGCAGCAGCATGTGTACAGAGCATGGAGCAGCAGCGTGTGTACAGAGCATGGAGCAGCAGCGTGTGTACAGAGCATGGAGCAGCAGGGTGCAGCATGTGTACAGAGCATGGAGCAGCAGCGTGTGTACAGAGCAGGGAGCAGCAGCGTGTGTACAGAGCATGAAGCAGCAGCGTGTGTACAGAGCATGAAGCAGCAGCGTGTGTACAGAGCATGGAGCGGCAGTGTGTGTGCAGAGCATGGAGCGGCAGCGTGTGTACAGAGCATGGAGCGGTAGCGTGTGTACAGAGCATGGAGCGGCAGCGTGTGTGCAGAGCATGGAGCGGCAGCGTGTGTGCAGAGCATGGAGCAGCAGCGTGTGTACAGAGCATGGAGCAGCAGTGTGTGTGCAGAGCATAATGCAGCAGCGTGTATACAGAGCATGGAGCAGCAGCGTGTATGCAGAGCATGGAGCAGCAGCGTGTGTACAGAGCATGGAGCAGCAGCGTGTGTGCAGAGCATGGAGCAGCAGCGTGTGTGCAGAGCATGGAGCAGCAGCGTGTGTGCAGAGCATGGAGCAGCAGCGTGTGTACAGAGCATGGAGCAGCAGCAGCGCGTGTACAGAGCATGGAGCAGCAGCAGCGTGTGTACAGAGCATGGAGCAGCAGCGTGTGTGCAGAGCATGGAGCAGCAGCATGTGTACAGAGCATGGAGCAGCTCTGGGGAACGTAACAGAATCAGGTATGAGCACAGCCCTGTGCCCTGCTGGGTGAATGGTTCACTTTCTCCTTCATTAGCAATGTTGCCTGTCCTCATTATTATCTGTATCCAAGCTGCTCCCGACCGATTGCGTTGTCGATCTGGAGCAGATCAGACATTTAGGAAATAATTGTGAGATCCTGTCAGTCAGACGGGAAATTGCATTATATGTACCTAGCATGATGTCCTACCATATTATTATACTGTATTGTGCGTGGCTGAGGGACCCCTTTCAGGAACCTCGCCCCCCTTGAAAATCGTGGGTTTGCCCCTGTGTAGGACAGAATTGGCAGGTCAGAAGAGAGACGACTTCCTCATCCTGGAGGCTGATTGAGGAAAGCCATGGACCCGTTACCTCTTCCGAGTCCTGATTTTCATGTGAAGGTTATTGTGCCTGTGTAGCACCTTGAGGCTGGGAGTGCACTAATCTGCAAATTCACCCCATTTTCCAGGTTTGTGGTGTTCGCTGCACATGATTCACCACGGCCGTTTGTGATTTATTTCTTGTTTTCGGATTGGGGCGCAATGTATTGTATTTGGTAACACACATCTTGTGAAAAAAAGCAAACTGTCGAGTGTCTTAAAATAGAAGCAAAAACCATGAAGAAACATAAATGACATTAAGTTCCTCAGCAGGCCACCGACTACAGTGTGGAAATGCTAAAAAGCCAGAGCTTTCATCCATGCAAACGAGGCAGACAGCCCACTGTCCTGAAAAGTAAATAGAAGACAAAACACTTTTATCTGGCTGAGCAGACACTGCGGATAACATTCTACAGTCACAAAGGTCAAAGGGTCCTAATTCCCTGCTAGTGAATAGAGGTTGTGTTTGGGGTTCTTGCTGATCATTCTGGCTAGCATACAAATGTAAAGCAAATTGTAGCAGCTTGGGAATGGGCCTGTCTTCCGATTGGCATTCCAATTCTAAACTGCACATACAATTTGCATTACATTTGCATGCAAGCAAAGTGCACCCTATTGGATGATGTGGTCCTTAGTAATGATCAGGCTGGGATGAGAGGAGATTAGAGGTACTTGTAGCGCCCCCTATTGGATGGTGCGGTCCTTAGTAACGTTCAAGCTGGGATGAGAGGAGATTAGAGGTACTTGTAGCGCTTTGATAATGGATTCTGTGTGATTTTCCTCCTCCAGGTTTGATGAGGCTCCACATTCCTGCTCGTGTAATTGTCTCTTCAGTAGATGAACCCCCTAATTACCGCCAGTCAGGCCTCATTAGCCATCCAGCCACTTCTATCAGATGCTCTTTGAGGCCAAACATCACTCGTATCAGCTGTAAACTCTCCGACTTCAAACCAATTATCTGTTTAAACAAGACGGCATTACCAACGGGCGCAGCTTAACCGTGTCATTGCCTCGTCCTGGCAGACCCCGGGCTGGCGGGATTACGGCTCAGGGTAGATTATACACGTGGAATCACTCACAGCCCATTACTAAACGTAAAATAATGAAAGGTGTGGTGGATCTGTGCAATCATGCTATCTGTGCATGCTTCTGTCCCGGCATGTGCGCACTTCTGTAAGCACATGTGTCACTAGGGGTGTATACACTTCTGTGTGCGCATGCATCACTGCGGGTGTGTGCATGCATGTTCATGCAGTGGTGTCACATGGTCACATTGACTCTATCACGTAGCGCTGGAGCATGGAGTGACGTCATGCAGCGGTGTCACATAGTTACATTACTACCCAGCGCCTCTACCACGTAACGCTGGAGCATGGAGTGACGTCATGCAGCGGTGTCACATGGTCACATTACTACCCAGCGCCTCTACCACGTAACACTAGAGTATGGAGTGATGTCATGCAGCGGTGTCACATGGTCACATTACTGCCCACTGCCTCTACCATGTAACGCTGGAGTATGGAGTGACGTCATGCAGCGGTGTCACATGGTCACATTGCTGCACAGCGCCTCTACCATGTAACGCTGGAGTATGGAGTGACGTCATGCAGCAGTGTCACATGGTCACATTGCTGCCGAGCGACTCTACCACGTAACGCTGGAGGATGGAGTGATGTCATGCAGCGGTGTCACATGGTCACATTACTGCCCAGCGCCTCTACCACGTAACGCTGAAGTATGGAGTGATGTCATGCAGCGGTGTCACATGGTCACATTACTGCCCAGCGCCTCTACCACGTAACGCTGAAGTATGGAGTGACTTCATGCAGCGGTGTTGCATGGTCACATTGCTGCCCAGCGCCTTGACCACGTAACGCTGGAGGATGGAGTGACTTCATGCAGCGGTGTTGCATGGTCACATTGCTGCCCAGCGTCTTAACCATGTAACACTGGAGGATGGAGTGACGTCATGCAGCGGTGTTGCATGGTCACATTGCTGCCCAGTGCCTTTACCACGTAACGCTGGAGGATGGAGTGATGTCATGCAGCGGTGTCACATGGTCACATTACTGCCCAGCTCCTCTACCACGTAACGCTGGAGTATGGAGTGATGTCATGCAGCGTTGTCACATGGTCACATTACTGCCCAGCGCCTCTACTACGTAACGCTGGAGTATGGAGTGACGTCATGCAGCGGTGTCACATGGTCACATTACTGCCCAGCTCCTCTACCACGTAACTCTGGAGTATGGAGTGACGTTATGCAGCGGTGTCACATGGTCACATTACTACTCAGTGCCTCTACCATGTAACTCTGGAGGATGGAATTATGTCATGCAGCGGTGTCACATGGTCACATTGCTGCCCAGCGCCTCTACCACGTAACTCTGGAGTATGGAGTGACGTCATGCAGCAATGTCACATGGTCACATTGCTGCCCAGCGCCTCTACCACGTAACGCTGGAGTATGGAGTGATGTCATGCAGCGGTGTCACATGGTCACATTGCTGCCCAGCGCCTCTACCACGTAACGCTGGAGTATGGAGTGACGTCATGCAGCGGTGTCACATGGTCACATTGCTGCACAGCGCCTTTACCACGTAACGCTGGAGGATGGAGTGACATGCAGCGGTGTCACATGGTCACATTACTGCCCAGCGCTTCTACTACGTAACGCTGGAGTATGGAGTGACGTCATGCAGCGGTGTCACACGGTCACATTGCTGCCCAGCGCCTCTACTAGGTAACTCTGGAGTACGGAGTGACATCATGCAGCGGTGTCACATGGTAACATTACTGCCCATCTCCTCTACCATGTGACGCTGGAGTATGGAGTGATGTCATGCAGCAATGTCACATGGTCACATTGCTGCCCAGCGCCTCTACCACGTAATGCTGGAGGATGAAGTGACATCATGCAGCGATGTCACATGGTCACATTACTGTCCAGCGCCTCTACTACGTAACGCTGGAGGATGGAGTGATGTCATGCAGCAGTGTCACATGGTCACATTACTGCCCAGCGCCTCTACCACGTAACGCTGGAGTATGGAGTGACGTCATGCAGCGGTGTCACATGGTCACATTACTGCCCAGCGCCTCTACCACGTAACGCTGGTGTATGGAGTGACGTCATGCAGCGGTGTCACATGGTCACATTACTGCCCAGCGCCTCTACCACATAAAGCTGGAGGATGAAGTGACATCATGCAGCGGTGTCACATGGTCACATTACTGCCCAGCGCCTCTACCACGTAATGCGGGAGTATGGAGTGACGTCATGCAGCGGTGTCACATGGTCACATTACTGCCCAGCGCCTCTACCACGTAACGCTGGAGTATGGAGTGACGTCATGCAGCGGTGTCACATGGTCACATTACTGCACATCTCCTCTACCACGTAATGCGGGAGTATGGAGTGACGTCATGCAGCGGTGTCACATGGTCACATTACTGCCCAGCGCCTCTACCACGTAACGCTGGAGTATGGAGTGATGTCATGCAGTGGTGTCACATTACTGCCCAGCGCCTTTACCACGTGACGCTGGAGTATGGAGTGACGTCATGCAGCAGTGTCACATGGTCACATTGCTGCCCAGCGCCTCTACCACGTAACGCTGGAGGATGGAGTGACATCATGCAGCAGTGTCACATGGTCACATTGCCGCCCAGCGCCTCTACCACGTAACGCTGGAGGATGGAGTGACGTCATGCAGCAGTGTCACATGGTCACATTACTGCCCAGCGCTTTTACCACGTAACGCTGGAGGATGGAGTGACGTCATGCAGCAGTGTCACATGGTCACATTACTGCCCAGCGCCTCTACCACGTAATGCTGGAGGATGAAGTGACATCATGCAGCGGTGTCACATGGTCACATTACTGTCCAGCGCCTCTACCACGTAACGCTAGAGGATGGAGTGACGTCATGCAGCAGTGTCACATGGTCACATTGCTGCACAGCGCCTCTACCACGTAACTCTGGAGGATGGCGTGACGTCATGCAGCAGTGTCGCATGGCGCTGGGCAGCAATGTGACACCGCTGTATGATGTCACTCCATCCTCCAGCGTTACGTGGTCGAGGCGCTGTGCAGCAATGTGACCATGTGACACTGCTGCATGACGTCACTCCATCCTCCAGCGTTACGTGGTAGAGGCGCTGGGCAGCAATGTGACCATGTGACACCGCTGCATGACGTCTTTCCATGCTCCAGCGGTATGTGGTAGAGGCGCTGGATAGCAATGTGACCATGTGACACCGCTGCATGACATCACTCCATACTCCAGCGTTACATGGTAGAGGCACTGGACGGCAATGTGACCATGTGATACCGCTGCATGACGTCACTCCATTGTCCAGCGTTACGTGGTACAGGCGCTGGGCAGTAATGTGACCATGTGACACCGCTGCATGACGTCACTCCATCCTCCAGCGTTACGTGGTAGAGGCGCTGGGCAGTAATGTGACCATGTGACACCGCTGCATGACACCACTCCATACTCCAGCGTTACGTGGTAGAGGCGCTGGGCGGCAATGTGACCATGTGACACCGCTGCATGACGTTACTCCCTCCTCCAGCATAACGTGGTAGAGGCGCTGTACACAGGGCCGGATTTCTGGGAAGGCCACAAAGGCCATGGCCTAGCGCGATCAAATCTGATAAGATAAGAAGAGCGACAGGACTTGGAGCAAGAAGAGGTCATATGTCAAAGTAAATCATGTTGTCTGGTCCCACAGTGCAGCCAGGCAGCGCCCTGCTCTGCACTAATAGCTTAATTTCAGAGTTCCCCAATCCCTGCATCTCTCTCACAATCCTGGTGTGATGTGAGAAATATCAGGGATTTACATATTGACATTACAAAGCAGATAGAACTAAGTTCCGCTGAGTTTTAATGCAGGCATTCACAAACATCAGTGAGCTCTGCTAGTTTCTTCACCTTCTCCTTTACAGCTGTCAGACTGACCCCAGCAGCTGTAAATTAAACTTTCTTATCTTTACCTAAATTTATGGCTTTAGGTTTTTTTTCTTCCTAGCCAGCAGTGGTCTCAGTTAACTCTTTCCTGGCTCATTTTCTGTCCTTCAGCTCCTACCATCTTATGACAACTTCAGGAATAAAAATGCTGTTTGCTTTCCTTTCATTGCTACACTGTCACTGTCACCTGAGCTGTTACTACCTCTATGCTAGTGTGTATGGTTTGGCATCCTTCTCCTTTCCTGTAGCAGTCGAGCATTCTACCATCTTAGCCATCAGCGAAAGCAGAGAGTTTTGAATCAGGATGATGCCATTTATTGGCTTAAAAGAAAAAGAGTAATCTTTCTGCTAATAAGCCTTCTTCAGACTTTGTTCCTGTATACTGTCTATATGTTAGAGCACACCCCCATATGTACATTCAGCATTCAAAAGAGATACGTCGATTTTTCAGCAAATATAAATAAATGTCATTCAGATGCTTTAAAGTGGAGCTGAACTCTGCACATGACAGAAGGAAAACATAGAAAAATCCACCTTGTATGTATTTAGAGAGCCTGTCTAATTCCCCCTCATCTGTCTAATCTGAAGTTGTAATTTGATCTCTCCCATGTGTCACCTGACTGCCACAACATCTAAGCTCATTTGAAAGCACAGGATGTTAACAATGTGTCTGCTTCTATGACAGCAGGAAGTAGACACACTGTAGATTTATTGCAGGATTTGTATCAGCTGTAACAAAGAAATGTTTTTCTTTGAAGGTTATGTTGTTGTTGTGTATCTTTTAGAGCAGGGAGGAAGTTCTGAGTTTAGGTCCGCTCTAATTACAACCAAACATCCAAAGTGGGTCTTGACAGGATGTTACATACCTGTTCTCTGTTTTGGATGGGCTTCTGTCCATTGAGCTGCCCTGCCATCTGTTTGTGGCTCTGACTGCAGCGAGTCGCACACAGAGGACAAAGAAGCAGCGCATGCTCTGGCCACCTGCGTCTTACGCTCCCTGTAATTTTCCGCTCCTGCCCAGATGTGCACAGCAACCGAAGCTGATAAAGTGTTATGCATTCTTGACAAGTACCAGTCATACATCAGCGTCATTTCTTAAGTATGCATGCCCAGAACACTATCCTCTGCTGTGCACATTCGGGCAGGAGCGCAAATTGCAGGAATTATTGAGCGGACAGAGCATCCACTGATTCTTGGCTGAATGGGAGGCAGAGCAGCATAACTGAAATAAGCCCATTCAAACCAATGACTGCTAGTCAGTGTTGGGCAGAATGTTTTTTGGTGGTAGTGTTGGAGGTAGGTGACAGCAGGCCTAGTGCACTGGGAAGTACAAATCCAGCCCTGGCTGTACAGCAACGTGACCATGTGACACCGCTGCATGACGTCACTCCATACTCCAGCGTTACGTGGTAGAGGCGCTGGGCAGCAATGTGACCATGTGACACCACTGCATGACGTCACTCCCTCCTCCAGCATAATGTGGTAGAGGCGCTGGGCAGCAATGTGACCATGTGACACTGCTGCATGACGTCACTCCATCCTCCAGCGTTACGTGGTAGAGGCGCTGGGCAGTAATGTGACCATGTGACACCGCTGCATGACGTCACTCCCTCCTCCAGCATAACGTGGTAGAGGTGCTGGGCAGCAATGTGACCATGTGACACTGCTGCATGACGTCACTCTCTCCTCCAGCGTTACGTGGTAGAGGAGCTGGGCAGCAATGTGACCATGTGACACCGCTGCATGACGTCACTCCCTCCTCCAGCATAACGTGGTAGAGGCGCTGGGCAGCAATGTGACCATGTGACACTGCTGCATGACGTCACTCCCTCCTCCAGCGTTACGTGGTAGAGGCGCTGGGCAGTAATGTGGCCATGTGACACCACTGCATGACATCACTCCATCCTCCAGCGTTACGTGGTAAAGGCGCTGGGCAGTAATGTGATCATGTGACACCGCTGCATGACGTCACTCCATCCTCCAGCGTTACGTGGTAGAGGCGCTGGGCAGCAATGTGACCATGTGACACCGCTGCATGACGTCACTCCATCCTCCAGCGTTACGTGGTAGAGGCGCTGGGCAGTAATGTGACCATGTGACACCGCTGCATGACACCACTCCATACTCCAGCGTTACGTGGTAGAGGCGCTGGGCAGTAATGTGACCATGTGACACCGCTGCATGACACCACTCCATACTCCAGCGTTACGTGGTAGAGGCGCTGGGCGGCAATGTGACCATGTGACACCGCTGCATGACGTTACTCCCTCCTCCAGCATAACGTGGTAGAGGCGCTGTACACAGGGCCGGATTTCTGGGAAGGCCACAAAGGCCATGGCCTAGCGCGATCAAATCTGATAAGATAAGAAGAGCGACAGGACTTGGAGCAAGAAGAGGTCATATGTCAAAGTAAATCATGTTGTCTGGTCCCACAGTGCAGCCAGGCAGCGCCCTGCTCTGCACTAATAGCTTAATTTCAGAGTTCCCCAATCCCTGCATCTCTCTCACAATCCTGGTGTGATGTGAGAAATATCAGGGATTTACATATTGACATTACAAAGCAGATAGAACTAAGTTCCGCTGAGTTTTAATGCAGGCATTCACAAACATCAGTGAGCTCTGCTAGTTTCTTCACCTTCTCCTTTACAGCTGTCAGACTGACCCCAGCAGCTGTAAATTAAACTTTCTTATCTTTACCTAAATTTATGGCTTTAGGTTTTTTTTCTTCCTAGCCAGCAGTGGTCTCAGTTAACTCTTTCCTGGCTCATTTTCTGTCCTTCAGCTCCTACCATCTTATGACAACTTCAGGAATAAAAATGCTGTTTGCTTTCCTTTCATTGCTACACTGTCACTGTCACCTGAGCTGTTACTACCTCTATGCTAGTGTGTATGGTTTGGCATCCTTCTCCTTTCCTGTAGCAGTCGAGCATTCTACCATCTTAGCCATCAGCGAAAGCAGAGAGTTTTGAATCAGGATGATGCCATTTATTGGCTTAAAAGAAAAAGAGTAATCTTTCTGCTAATAAGCCTTCTTCAGACTTTGTTCCTGTATACTGTCTATATGTTAGAGCACACCCCCATATGTACATTCAGCATTCAAAAGAGATACGTCGATTTTTCAGCAAATATAAATAAATGTCATTCAGATGCTTTAAAGTGGAGCTGAACTCTGCACATGACAGAAGGAAAACATAGAAAAATCCACCTTGTATGTATTTAGAGAGCCTGTCTAATTCCCCCTCATCTGTCTAATCTGAAGTTGTAATTTGATCTCTCCCATGTGTCACCTGACTGCCACAACATCTAAGCTCATTTGAAAGCACAGGATGTTAACAATGTGTCTGCTTCTATGACAGCAGGAAGTAGACACACTGTAGATTTATTGCAGGATTTGTATCAGCTGTAACAAAGAAATGTTTTTCTTTGAAGGTTATGTTGTTGTTGTGTATCTTTTAGAGCAGGGAGGAAGTTCTGAGTTTAGGTCCGCTCTAATTACAACCAAACATCCAAAGTGGGTCTTGACAGGATGTTACATACCTGTTCTCTGTTTTGGATGGGCTTCTGTCCATTGAGCTGCCCTGCCATCTGTTTGTGGCTCTGACTGCAGCGAGTCGCACACAGAGGACAAAGAAGCAGCGCATGCTCTGGCCACCTGCGTCTTACGCTCCCTGTAATTTTCCGCTCCTGCCCAGATGTGCACAGCAACCGAAGCTGATAAAGTGTTATGCATTCTTGACAAGTACCAGTCATACATCAGCGTCATTTCTTAAGTATGCATGCCCAGAACACTATCCTCTGCTGTGCACATTCGGGCAGGAGCGCAAATTGCAGGAATTATTGAGCGGACAGAGCATCCACTGATTCTTGGCTGAATGGGAGGCAGAGCAGCATAACTGAAATAAGCCCATTCAAACCAATGACTGCTAGTCAGTGTTGGGCAGAATGTTTTTTGGTGGTAGTGTTGGAGGTAGGTGACAGCAGGCCTAGTGCACTGGGAAGTACAAATCCAGCCCTGGCTGTACAGCAACGTGACCATGTGACACCGCTGCATGACGTCACTCCATACTCCAGCGTTACGTGGTAGAGGCGCTGGGCAGCAATGTGACCATGTGACACCACTGCATGACGGCACTCCCTCCTCCAGCATAATGTGGTAGAGGCGCTGGGCAGCAATGTGACCATGTGACACTGCTGCATGACGTCACTCCATCCTCCAGCGTTACGTGGTAGAGGCGCTGGGCAGTAATGTGACCATGTGACACCGCTGCATGACGTCACTCCCTCCTCCAGCATAACGTGGTAGAGGTGCTGGGCAGCAATGTGACCATGTGACACTGCTGCATGACGTCACTCTCTCCTCCAGCGTTACGTGGTAGAGGAGCTGGGCAGCAATGTGACCATGTGACACCGCTGCATGACGTCACTCCCTCCTCCAGCATAACGTGGTAGAGGCGCTGGGCAGCAATGTGACCATGTGACACTGCTGCATGACGTCACTCCCTCCTCCAGCGTTACGTGGTAGAGGCGCTGGGCAGTAATGTGGCCATGTGACACCACTGCATGACATCACTCCATCCTCCAGCGTTACGTGGTAAAGGCGCTGGGCAGTAATGTGATCATGTGACACCGCTGCATGACGTCACTCCATCCTCCAGCGTTACGTGGTAGAGGCGCTGGGCAGCAATGTGACCATGTGACACCGCTGCATGACATCACTCCATACTCCAGCGTCACGTGGTAAAGGCGCTGGGCAGTAATATTACCATGTGACACCGCTGCATGACGTCACTCCATACTCCCGCATTACGTGGTAGAGGCGCTGGGCAGTAATGTGACCATGTGACACCACTGCATGATGTCACTTCATCCTCCAGCGTCACGTGGTAAAGGCACTGGGCAGTAATGTTACCATGTGACACCAGTGCTTCTACCACATAACGCTGGAGTATGGAGTGACGTCATGCAGCTGTGTCACATGGTCACATTGTTACACAGCACCACTACCACGTAACGCTGGAGTATGGAGTGACGTCATGCAGCAGTGTCACATGGTCACATTACTGCCCATCGCCTCTACCACGTAACGCTGGATTATGGAGTGACGTCATGCAGCGGTGTCACATGGTCACATTACTGCCCAGCGCCTCTACCACGTAACGCTGGAGTATGGAGTGACGTCATGCAGCAGTGTCACATGGTACAGGCGCTGCCCAGCTCTTCTACCACGTAACGCTGGAGTATGGAGTGACGTCATGCACCGGTGTTGCATGGTCACATTACTGCACAGCTCCTCTACCACGCAACGCTGGAGTATGGAGTGACGTCATGCAGCGGTGTCACATGGTCACATTGCTGCACAGCTCCTCTACCACGTAACGCTGGAGTATGGAGTGACGTCATGCAGCGGTGTCACATGGTCACATTGCCGCCCAGCACCTCTACCATGCAACGCTGGAGTATGGAGTGACGTCATGCAGCGGTGTCACATGGTCACATTGCTGCCCAGCTCCTCTACCACATAACGCTGGAGCATGGAGTGACGTCATGCAGCGGTGTCACATAGTCACATTACTGCCCAGCGCCTCTACCATGTAACACTGGAGTATGGAGTGACGTCATGCAGAGGTGTCACATGGTACAGGCGCTGCCCAGCTCTTCTACCACGTAACGCTGGAGTATGGAGTGACGTCATGCAGCAGTGTCACATGGTCACATTACTGCCCAGCGCCTCTACCACGTAACGTTGAAGCATGGAGTGACGTCATGCAGCGGTGTCACATGGTCACATTACTGCCCAGCGCCTCTACCATGTAACACTGGAGTATGGAGTGACGTCATGCAGCGGCGTCACATTGCTGCATAGCGCCTCTACCACGTAACGCTGGAGTATGGAGTGACGTCATGCAGCTGTGTCACATGGTACAGGCGCTGCCCAGCTCTTCTACCACATAACGCTGGAGTATGGAGTGACGTCATGCAGCGGTGTCACATGGTCACATTACTGCCCATTACCTCTACCATGTAACGCTGGAGTATGGAGTGACGTCATGCAGCGGCGTCACATTGCTGCATAGCGCCTCTACCACGTAACGCTGGAGTATGGAGTGACGTCATGCAGAGGTGTCACATGGTACAGGCACTGCCCTCTGTAGGAGGTATGGAGCCACACCAGTGTGACACATGACCCGGCAACACTCAGCACAGGCTCGGGGGGTGGCGGGGACATTACATGGGGAAGCATCTGGCAGGTGGCGGCATTAGGATAATTTCCAATAGATTTCGCACTGAACTCTGTCTGTTGTGTGTGGGCAGAAATGGAACCCTCTCTGATCAGATTCAATCAGATGAATATATCTGGTGGCAGATTGATGGGTGCATGAACACCTTTACTGAGCAGATCACGTGCTGGCCTAACGAGGTAAGTGGGAAGCAGTGGAGGGTAGGTGAGTACAGAACAGTTCTGTGAGGGAATTCCAGAGAAGAGGAGAGAGGTGTTTGCAGCTATGTTTGAGGGTTGGTGAGTGCAGAGCAGTTGTGGGAGGGAATTCCAGAGGAGAGAGGTGTGTGCAGCTATGTGTGAGGGTAGGTGAGTGCAGAGCAGTTGTGGGAAGGAGTTCCAGAGGAGAGAGGTGCGTGCAGCTATGTGTGAGAGTAGGTGAGTGCAGAGCAGTTGTGGGAGGGAGTTCCGGAGGAGAGAGGTGCGTGCAGCTATGTGTGAGGGTAGGTGAGTGCAGAGCAGTTGTGGGAGGGAGTTCTGGAGGAGAGAGGTGCGTGCAGCTATGTGTGAGGGTAGGTGAGTGCAGAGCAGTTGTGGGAGGGAGTTCTGGAGGAGAGAGGTGCGTGCAGCTATGTGTGAGGGTAGGTGAGTGCAGAGCAGTTGTGGGAGGGAGTTCTGGAGGAGAGAGGTGCGTGCAGCTATGTGTGAGGGTAGGTGAGTGCAGAGCAGTTGTGGAAGGGAGTTCCGGAGGAGAGAGGTGCGTGCAGCTATGTGTGAGGGTAGGTGAGTGCAGAGCAGTTGTGGGAGGGAGTTCCGGAGGAGAGAGGTGCGTGCAGCTATGTGTGAGGGTAGGTGAGTGCAGAGAAGTTGTGGGAGGGAGTTCTGTAGGAGAGAGGTGCGTGCAGCTATGTGTGAGGGTAGGTGAGTGCAGAGCAGTTGTGGGAGGGAGTTCTGGAGGAGAGAGGTGCGTGCAGCTATGTGTGAGGGTAGGTGAGTGCAGAGCAGTTGTGGGAGGGAGTTCTGGAGGAGAGAGGTGCGTGCAGCTATGTGTGAGGGTAGGTGAGTGCAGAGAAGTTGTGGGAGGGAGTTCTGGAGGAGAGAGGTGCGTGCAGCTATGTGTGAGGGTAGGTGAGTGCAGAGCAGTTGTGGGAGGGAGTTCTGGAGGAGAGAGGTGCGTGCAGCTATGTGTGAGGGTAGGTGAGTGCAGAGCAGTTGTGGGAGGGAGTTCTGGAGGAGAGAGGTGCGTGCAGCTATGTGTGAGGGTAGGTGAGTGCAGAGAAGTTGTGGGAGGGAGTTCTGGAGGAGAGAGGTGCGTGCAGCTATGTGTGAGGGTAGGTGAGTGCAGAGCAGTTGTGGGAGGGAGTTCTGTAGGAGAGAGGTGCGTGCAGCTATGTGTGAGGGTAGGTTAATGCAGAGAAGTTGTGGGAGGGAGTTCTGTAGGAGAGAGGTGCGTGCAGCTATGTGTGAGGGTAGGTGAGTGCAGAGCAGTTGTGGGAGGGAGTTCTGGAGGAGAGAGGTGTGTGCAGCTATGTGTGAGGAGTTATATTTAACCATTGTTATAAATATTTCTCCATGTTGTCCGTGGTGGGAAGCCGTGCGGAGGGAACTGGGCACGGATGACTTCCTTGTTTATATGAATTGGGTTTATCCTTCTCCTGCCAGCTCAGCCCCGGCCGCCGCTGACACCATATTTAGACGATGTTTTATGGGGAAGCCGGCTAGGAGGACGACCATCCGTCACTTCGCTGTCATAACAAGAGATCCACCTGATGCCAAGCGCTGGGTGTCCGACTGGCACAGCACAGGAACCCAGCGCTGGTTATTCTCTGCAGGTGCAGGAATGCCTTCATTAAAGGGAACCTGACCCTATTCTCTGCAGGTGCAGGAATGCCCTCATTAAAGGGAACCTGACCCTATTCTCTGCAGGTGCAGGAATGACTTCATTAAAGAGAACCTGACCCTATTCTCTGCAGGTGCAGGAATGCCTTCATTAAAGGGAACCTGACCCTATTCTCTGCAGGTGCAGGAATGCCTTCATTAAAGGGAACCTATCCCGATTCTCTGCAGGTGCAGGAATGCCTTCATTAAAGGGAACCTGACCCTATTCTCTGCAGGTGCAGGAAGGCCTACATTAAAGGGAACCTGTCCCTATTCTCTGCAGGTGCAGGGATGCCTTCATTAAATGGAACCTGACCCTATTCTCTGCAGGTGCAGGAATGTCTTCATTAAAGGGAACCTGATCCTATTCTCTGCAGGTGCTGGAATGCCGTCATTAAAGGGAACCTAATCCCTACTCTCTGCAGGTGCAGGAATGCCTCCATTAAAGGGAACCTGATCCCTATTCTTTGCAGGTGCAGGAATGCCTTCATTAAAGGGAACCTGACCCTACTCTCTGCAGGTGCAGGAATGTCTTCATTAAAGGGAACCTGTCCCTTTTCTCTGCAGGTGCAGGAATGCCATCATTAAAGGGAACCTGACCCTACTCTCTGCAGGTGCAGGAATGCCTTCATTAAAGGGAACCTGACCCTATTCTCTGCAGGTGCAGGAATGTCTTCATTAAAGGGAACCTGACCCTATTCTCTGCAGATGCAGGAATGCCTTCATTAAAGGGAACCTGACCCTACTCTCTGCAGGTGCAGGAATGCCTTCATTAAAGGGAACCTGACCCTATTCTCTGCAGGTGCAGGAATGCCTTCATTAAAGGGAACCTGTCCCTATTCTCTGCAGGTGCAGGAATGCCTTCATTAAAGGGAACCTGTCCCTATTCTCTGCAGGTGCAGGAATGCCTTCATTAAAGGGAACCTGACCCTATTCTCTGCAGGTGCAGGAATGCCTTCATTAAAGGGAACCTGATCCCAGGACAGGCAAAAACGGCACAGAACATTTGTCAAAAGACGGAGCACAAATTACCAACGCTTCTGGTAAATAGGAGTGTCGAGTTACCTGTATGTCAGCGGCGTAGCAATAGCCATAGCAGCTGCTATGGGGCCCTGGAACAGAAGGGGCCCATGTGGTACTTAATGTATTCACTATTATGAGATGAAAGTTTTGCTATGGGGCCCCATGATCGGGCCCCAGTGGGGGGAGAAGCCCTGAGAGACTAACAACTAAGGGCAAGGAAAGAAAAACATTTTCTGCTCTCTGCACTTCTGTTCTAATGACTGCATCTGCTCAGCCACTGATAAGGAATCATAGAACGTTTTGCAGACACAGATTTGTACAGTTTCTATCAGAGCCAGGACAAGGTCCTCCAGCACCCAAGGCTAAGACACCAAAGTGCGCCCCTCCATCCCTGCCACCCCAGCCGTCACACACTGATTGCTATTAGACTAAGAGGGCCACAGGGCCCACAACCCCCCCAACACCTTAATATCTAGTTATCTGGCTTGCAGTCACTGCTATGTATCCTCTTTTCTTATTTCTTTCTGCTTCAAACACAATTAGGAATGACAGCTGAATGAATTCTGCGCCCCCTCCTACACTGCGCCCTGAGGCTGGAGCCTCTCCAGCCTATGCCTCGGCCCGGCCCTGGTTTCTATTCAGTGTGCAGCAGGGTCTTGTGTACAGCCCCCAGCCTCTTCACCCCCTCCCCAAGTGCTGTGTACTGTAGTGATGCTGGAGGAGTCTGAAGAGCCCCGCCCCCAGCCTCTCCAACCCCTCCCCAAGTGCTGTGTACTGTAGTGATGTTGGAGAAGTCTGCAAAGCCCCGCCCCCAGCCTCTCTACCCCTCCCCAAGTGCTGTGTACTGTAGTGATGCTGGAGGAGTCTGCAGAGCCCCACCCCCAGCCTCTCTACCCCTCCCCAAGTGCTGTGTACTGTAGTGATGCTGGAGGAGTCTGCAGAGCCCCGTCCCCAGCCTCTCTACCCCTCCCCAAGTGCCCTGTACTGTAGTGATGCTGGAGGAGTCTGCAGAGCCCCGCCCCCAGCCTCTCCACCCCTCCCCAAGTGCTGTGTACTGTAGTGATGCTGGAGGAGTCTGCAGAGCCCCGCCCCCAGCCTCTTCACCCCCTCCCCAAGTGCTGTGTACTGTAGTGATGCTGGAGGAGTCTGCAGAGACCCGCCCCCAGCCTCTTCACCCCTCCCCAAGTGCTGTGTACTGTAGTGATGCTGGAGGAGTCTGCAGAGCCCCGCCCCCAGCCTCTTCACCCCTCCCCAAGTGCTGTGTACTGTAGTGATACTGGAGGAGTCTGCAGAGCCCCGCCCCCCGCCTCTCCTCCCCTCCCCAAGTGCTGTGTACTGTAGGGATGCTGGAGGAGTCTGCAGAGCCCCGCCACCAGCCTCTCCACCCCTCCCCAAGTGCTGTGTACTGTAGTGATGCTGGAGGAGTCTGCAGAGCCCCGCCCCCAGGCCCCAGCCTCTCCTCCCCTCCCCAAGTGCTGTGTACTGTAGTGATGCTGGAGGAGTTTGCAGAACCAGTTCTGCTCCATAACAAAACATTGGTTTACCTGTGCAGAAAGCAGGGGGTGGGGGAAGGGGGTGTTTGGCCGGAGGGGGCCCCATCCAAAGTTTAGCAGGGGGGCCCAGTGATTAGTAGTTATGCCCCTGGTAGCGAAGCAACAGTTTCTGGACAGTCTCAGAGCAACTGTACTCCAAACAGAGTACACTGAATGCTAAGGCTGCCAAGAAGGGCCATTTGAGTTCTCTGTCAGTTTTTGGACATTCTTAGCTGGTTACTGAATGAAATGGAAAGTCAGGCAGTACTGATATACGTTAAGGATTTTTTTTTTCTTAAAATAAAATTTCCCTTTAAAAGTCATAAAAGGTTTCTTGTAAATGGAACATAGTGAGAATGAGTTATGAGCGGTGTGCCTCAGGGAGCAGTGCTGGGGCCAGTCCTCTTCAATCATTCATGTATGGCCTACTAGACGGAATGGATAATGATGTGGCCATTTGTGGAGATGATACAAAGTTATGTAGCATTATTTCAAGTCTGCAGGACACAGACAGCTTACAGGATGATTTTATTAAACAGCAATGTAGGCAGTAAAATGGCACATGGAATTTTGTTGACAAAAACAATGATATGCCCTCAACAGCCTCGCACTAAGCTTTACATTTAGGTACAGTTAAGTAGAACAGATTCGGATAAGTAATTAAAGGATTTCCAAGGTCACAAAATAAAAGTAAATCTCTCTGTACTTACCCGGGGCATCCTCCAGCCCCTAGAAGCCATTTGTGTACCTCGCCACAGCTTGGGTCTTCTCCGGAGTCTCTCTGGCAGCCTCAAAGAATTGCCAACCCCTGATGGGGCGGCGTCTTCTGCTTATGCTCATGCCCTGAGGCATCCTGACATCCCCTTAGATGTACATGTTTTGTTATACTGCTTCTGCTTGCTCTGAATCTATTAGTCTTAAGGCCTTGTTCACATTGCGTTCCGATCATGTTGGCGTTCGCGTTGGGCATTTTTTGACGCATTTTTTGTTTTTGCGATTTCCGGCGCTTGAGTGGGCAGTGCGTTTTTGTTGAAAGTGCTTTTCTAAGCGCTTTTCCAGAGTGGTTTTTTAATTCACTCCCTGATGCAAGTCAGGAAGTGAACTCTTTGACCCAGAAAATAATATATACAATGTATTTATTCTTAAAAATGCGAACGCAATCGCTGCACAAAGCGATTTTGGGAGTGTTTTGCGTTTTTCCTATACCTTCCACTGAGGCGGAAACGAACCGCTCAGATGTGAGCTCTCTCTTAGGCAATCATTGCACAAGCGTTTTTAGGGCGATTTTGAAAATTGCCTGCGCTTGAAAAAAAGTAAGAAATTCCCTTAGTGTGAACGCGCCCTTAACATTCTATTTAATTGCCACAGCTTAGATTAACCTCCAAGAAACTTTACACATGCCATGCTTAGGTGATTTTCCCCACTAGCTCCTACACATCTTCAAACAGGAATCCAAGAGGTTAAACAGACACACAGCCTAAGCTATTCAGGGGAAGCCTGTTTATTCCAATTGCTCTGTTGCTGCCTGGGGGGTATAAAAGCTTGTCCCCCCTGAGAAGGCTGTGGGTCCTATCACATTCCATCATTCAGACTTGCAGGAGACAGGGGCTGTTTCTATTGGCTCCCTGCTCCTGTCAGTCACAGCTTCTGCTTGTGAGTCATGCCTCCCAGCACAGTCGCCTTGCACAGTCTCCGCATTCTTTTCACCACTTGAAAACAGACGGTATTGCTTCGTGGCTTTACAGCATGTTGTCGGCTTTATGAATTGACATTTACCGACGTGTTGAGGTGATTACCGCACAAGTCTGTAATTTCCCGCACTGCTCGGGAATTTCTGCTTGTCATGCGGTAACAGCTTTTATGAATTGACATTTTCCTATGTGCTCGGTAAAGTCAGCTGTTTTCTGCATTTCTTTCTTTATGAATCGACCTGTGTCCATAGCCGGCCTTTGACCTGAGCGACTGGAGCGTTTTGCGTTTGGGGGAGTGCACTGCGGCTATAACGCGTGGTGCAAATTGTCGGAACTGTGCTATCATTCTAAATTTTAACTGTCCCACTGTTATTATGCTGTTGTGTATATGTTAGAGCAGTGATTCTATTATATAGTAGCTTGTCTCATTGGCTCAGTGCTGCTGGCTGCTGTTATCAGCAGGATTCTGGCGAGTCCTCATAGTTGGGTGAGATAGAATCTGACTTTGGACTCAACTACCAAGCCTCCTCCCCCTCCCCACCTGACAGCTGCCTGGCCTCAGCAAATCAGGTAATGGCTTCACTAGGGAGCTGGGTGGGTGTGTGGCTAACACAAGAGGGGTGTGGAGGGAGGTGTGACTGGGCCAGGACACGCCCCAGACTCAGCAGAAGCTCCTTATTGGAAGTACCCTGCACAGCAGAGCAGACACGCCCCCACAGGAGCCTCGCCAACAGCCACTGTCATGTGATCCACTGCAAGAATCACGTGACAGCTGGAAAAAGCAAATAAAATCAAGGGATGTAAATAAAGGTAGGTAATTGGACTATATGTGACATCATGTGTTACTGTAATAATACATAAGACTACAATACAAGAGGCCGCACCATGACTGGCAGTTCTGCCTCCAGGCTGCATACAAGGTGGAATTATTCGTATCTCATTGGACAGCCTCAATGGTGAGGATGAAAACAAGCACATCTCATCAAAAAGGCAACCTAGGCAGGTGCCTAGGGCGTAGTGGATACCCTGGGGCCTTACTGGCACGTCCTCTGATTCTGTTCTTCACCTCGCCTTACCAAACAGGCAATGCGGCAGCTAGACAATGCCAGAACTGCTATCTCACCCAGGGCTCCCTCTCCCCAGATCCAGCGCAAGACTTTATATTATACGCTTCTCACAACCTGGAGATTATAAAATGTCCCCCAAACCTAAAATCATCTGCTGATCAATGGGAAACATAAAAAGCCTGTGCCTGGGTCATATTGGAATGCAGCGAGGGTTTCTGAAAGGATAGTGAGCCGGTGGTTATTTAAATGCATTTGTATATAAGTTTCCTCTGTACAGACCTGGCACCCTGAATACATTATACAGAGGACTGGCAGGTAAGCTGCCTACATCTGCATTCTCAGAGCTGCTAATTCTCTTACCTGTCATCAGCCCTCACTATGATCCAGTATGCAGGGCCGGGCCGAGGCATAGGCTGGAGAGGCTCCAGCCTCAGGGCGCAGTGTAGGAGGGGGTGCAGAATTCATTCAGCTGTCATTCCTAATTGTGTTTGAAACAGAAAGAAATAAGAAAAGGGGATACGTAGCAGTGACTGCAAGCCAGATAACTAGATATTAAGGTGTTGGGGAGGTTGTGGGCCCTGTGGCACCTCTTAGTCTAATAGCAATTAATGTGTGATGGCTGGGGTGGCAGGAATGGAGGGGCGCATTTTGGTGTCTCAGCCTTGGGTGCTGGAGGACCTTGTCCCGGCTCTGCCAGTATGACCCGCAGGAAAAGTAGAATTACGGATATTCTACCGGTAATGCTCTACGCCAGAACTATTGGCTGCCTTTATTAGATGGTCGGCTTCCCACTTGCAGTTCCAATAATGACCACTAGAAGGGGCCCATGTCTTATGAGAGGAACAAGTGAGTCCTCAGTCTGCTAATTCTGAAGGATCAGCTCAGCCTCAGAGTCTTTTTGTCAAAGAGCAGAAGGTTTATCTGCAGCAGGAATTGCCTGAGAAGATTGTTTCAATCCGTTTAGTGCTATGCTGGGTTATTTCCAGACTCCCAGCTGAAGCGAGCATTTCAAAACGCCACATATTATAGAAGAATATCAGAAACATGAGAGTTCTGAGTCTGCAGCCTATTCTAAGAGTCCTGTGAGTCTGCAGTCTGTTCTCAGAGTCCTGTGAGTCTGCAGTCTGTTCTCAGAGTCCTGTGAGTCTGCAGTCTGTTCTCAGAGTCCTGTGAGTCTGCAGTCTGTTCTCAGAGTCCTGTGAGTCTGCAGTCTGTTCTCAGAGTCCTGTGAGTCTGTAGTCTGTTCTCAGAGTCCTGTGAGTCTGCAGTCTGTTCTCAGAGTCCTGGGAGTCTGCAGTATGTTCTCAGAGTCCTGTGAGTCTGCAGTCTGTTCTCAGAGTGCTGTGAGTCTGCAGTCTGTTCTCAGGGTCCCGTGAGTCTGCAGTCTGTTCTCAGAGTCCTGCGAGTCTGCAGTCTGTTCTCAGAGTCCTGTGAGTCTGCAGTCTGTTCTCAGAGTCCTAGGAGTCTGCAGTCTGTTCTCAGAGTCCTGTGAGTCTGCAGTCTGTTCTCAGAGTCCTAGGAGTCTGCTGTGAGTCTGCAGTCTGTCCTCAGAGTCCTGTGAGTCTGCAGTCTGTTCTCAGTGTCCTGTGAGTCTGCAGTCTGTTCTCAGAGTCCTGTGAGTCTGCGGTCTGTTCTCAGAGTCCTGTGAGTCTGCGGTCTGTTCTCAGAGTCCCGTGAGTCTGCAGGCTGTCCTCAGAGTCCTGTGAGTCTGCAGTCTGTTCTCAGAGTCCTGTGAGTCTGCAGTCTGTTCTCAGTGTCCTGTGAGTCTGCAGTCTGTTCTCAGAGTTCTGTGAGTCTGCGGTCTGTTCCCAGAGTCCTGTGAGTCTGCGGTCTGTTCTCAGAGTCCTGTGAGTCTGCGGGCTGTTCTCAGAGTCCTGTGAGTCTGCGGTCTGTTCTCGGAGTCCTAGGAGTCTGCAGTCTGTTCTCAGAGTCCTGTGAGTCTGCGGGCTGTTCTCAGAGTCCTGTGAGTCTGCAGTCTGTTCTCAGAGTCCTAGGAGTCTGCAGTCTGTTCTCAGAGTCCTGTGAGTCTGCAGTCTGTTCTCAGAGTCCTGTGAGAGTCTGCTGTCTGTTCTCAGAGTCCTAGGAGTCTGCAGTCTGTTCTCAGAGTCCCAGGAGTCTGCAGTCTGTTCTCAGAGTCCTGTGTGAGTCTGCTGTCTGTTCTCAGAGTCCTAGGAGTCTGCAGTCTGTTCTCAGAGTCCCAGGAGTCTGCGGTCTGTTCTCAGAGTCCTAGGAGTCTGCAGTCTGTTCTCAGAGTCCTATGAGTCTGCAGTCTGTTCTCAGAGTCCTGTGAGTCTGCAGTCTGTTCTCAGAGTCCTAGGAGTCTGCAGTCTGTTCTCAGAGTCCTGTGAGTCTGCAGTCTGTTCTCAGAGTCCTGTGAGAGTCTGCAGGCTGTTCTCAGAGTCCTAGGAGTCTGCAGTCTGTTCTCAGAGTCCTGTGTGAGTCTGCAGGCTGTTCTCAGAGTCCTAGGAGTCTGCAGTCTGTTCGCAGAGTCCTAGGAGTCTGCAGTCGGTTCTCAGAGTCCTGTGAGTCTGCAGTCTGTTCTCAGAGTCCTAGAAGTCTGCAGTCTGTTCTCAGAGTCCTGTGAGTCTGCAGTCTGTTCTCAGAGTCCCAGGAGTCTGCAGTCTGTTCTCAGAGTCCCAGGAGTCTGCAGTCTGTTCTCAGAGTCCCAGGAGTCTGCAGTCTGTTCTCAGAGTCCTAGGAGTCTGCAGTCTGTAGAAGGACCCAAGGAAGGAGGCTGCACATATAAGTGGGGAATCTGGCTTTGGAATCATTTTTGTATACCGTATTACATCAGCAGGGCCGGTTTAAGCAACAATGGGGCCCCAGAGTAAAATAAACCTGCCCCCCCCCCCCCCCCCAACAGATACCCCGGAACAAAAATCGGCATTAGGGGACCTTTTTTGCAGCTGGTATAGTCAGGGTGTGAAGCCCCAATCGGTCGGAGCTCCACATTCTGGCTACCCCAGCCTGCATGGGGGACAAGGGGTTAAAAAGTTTCAGGGGGGGGGGACCACACATAATTTTTTTTTTTTTTAAATTCCCACACTCTGAACATACATTTTTTGGGGGGAAAATAGGAAAAAATGCCAGGGATCTTCATACAGCCATATTGCGGCTGTATAGCGATCCCTGGCCAAAGCGCTGCGGCTGCGTATGGACCCCCTGGAAACCCCGTCAGGAAATTTATTGCTCTTTCTTTTGATGCATGTAAAATTACACTACCGTTAGGTACTAAAAGTGACATTTACCGCATTTAAAAGTATACTTTTTGCCTTCGAAACTTTAAAATCGATTTTCTCAAAAACTATAAGGTCTTTTTGAAAAATTGTTTTTCCTCTTATTCCTAATGATCTCCTTAACTTATCCTGCAAATTTAGGGTTTCTAGCATTTAAGGTGGATTTGCTATTAACCATTAAAGTCGGCAGGTTTTTAAATGTGTAATTTTTTTCCTTTGAAACTTTAAAATCGATTTTCTCAAAAACTATAAGGCCGATTTGAAAAAATTGTTTTCCTCTTGTAGCCACTGGGGGACCCTACAAGCTCTGGGGCCCTGGGGCAGCTGCCTCCTTTGCCTCTATGGTAGCGCCGGCCCTGTACATCAGTAGAGTAATTCTTTAGACTCAGTTTGTTGATGAGGCTCCGCCTCTGTGCTGAGCCCGGGCCCGAGTCACACATCTGCAGCCAGATTCTCTGGCATTCTTCTCTGAACAATGCTTGTTATTCCGGAGCCTGGAATCAGCACAGGCCGGAGCGGCATCCATCCCAGGCCCAACAAAAGCCCTTTGTGAGCTCTGTGCCGGCTCTATCTGCAGCTTCTGCCGGAAATCCACTCTCCTCATTTACTTCACAAAGATTGCCGAGAGCTCTCCGCTTTATTCCAGTGAATGGGAGCGATGAGGCTTGAAGATACCGGCTCGATGGAAGCGGCCTGAACAGCGCCATTCAGGGCAACGGAACGCTCGGCTTTCACGATCCGCAGGACGCGAGCGAGATAAGCCTGCGGAGGAACAATATTCACGCTTATATTCAGGCAGGGGGCTCACCACACAAGTGACATGCAGTGTCCCAAATGTGAAATGTCTATCACGACTCCTGTACTCATGTCCAGACGGTTCTGTAAGTCACATGGCTCTGGGCAGCTCAGACGTTCTATGACCTGTCTTTTTCCACTTTACTCCAGGCAAACACACATTGCTTATGGGCGTGCCAATCCTGCTGATGGCACTATGAAGAGCAGCAGCACACTGATGAGTCAGTCATCACTATGGTTAGAAAGAGAAAGATCTTATGTAGCCATCTCTAACATATAACTGGTTTCTGGCATGACAACAGAGATACTTGCATGTTTGAAAATCCTTTTAAAATTTCTAACTTTTTATATGAACGTGACCTACAACATCACCTTACTTTCAAACAAGCCCATCTCTATAGAGTTTGGACCCCATCAATCAGCAATGAGAGACTGTGAACAAATTGAGGACAATCAAGACCATTACCCAGTGGTTGCCCATCAAATTGCATCAACTGCAAGCTGGGTGATAGTCTAAGAGGTTACAAAGGACCCCTGGGTAACTTCCAGGCAACCGACGGCCTTTCTCGCATTTAAGATGTTCATGAGTCCACCACCATGAGGACAACAGTGAACAGCGATGGTGCATATGGCAGGAGATAGACTCTGCTCTTTTTCAAAAATATTGGTGACAATCTGTGGTTTGCCAAAGATCATGTGGATAAACCAGAAGGGTATTGGAAGAGAGTTTTGTGGGTGAAAGAAGCCAAAACAGAATTTTTGGAATAAATGAGGAACGGGGAAAGAAAAACACTGCAATCCAGTTCAAGATCCGTATCCCATCTGTGAAGCATGGTGGCGGGAATGTTCTGGTATGGGCTAGTCTTTCTGTATCTGCGCCTGAACTTCTGTCAATGAACTGATTCCCCCAAAACAGTGGTTCATGGAGCAAAACAACACAACACAGCATGCATGTTAACACACAAATTGCCCCCCCCCCCCCCCCCCCCCAAAAAAAAAAAAAAAGGTGAAATAATAAACTGAATGTTCTTGAATGTCCAATCTAAAGTTCTGTTCTTAATCCAATTAAAATGTTGTGGAAATAACTAAAGTTAGAGGCTCAGGTAAGGAAGGGAAACCCACCAACATCCAAAAGCTGAAGCTGTCCTGTCTGGAGGAAGCGCTGTCCTGTCTGGAGGAAGAGGCTGTCCTGTCTGGAAGAAGAGCTGTCCTGTATAGAGGAAGGGTCTGTCCTGTCTGGAGGAAAGGGCTGTCCTGTCTGGAGGAAAGGGCTGTCCTGTATAGCGGAAGGGGCTGTCCTGTGTGGAGGAAGGGGCCGTCCTGTATAAAGGAAGGGGCTGTCCTGTATAGAGGAAGGGGCTGTCCTGTGTGGAGGAAGGGGCTGTCCTGTGTGGAGGAAGGGGCTGTCTGTATGTACGGGACTGATCAGCAGTTACCACACATGTTTAGGTTGTTATTGCTGCAAAAGGGCACCACACTGAGAGTCATTTTTGCTTGTTTGGTTAACTATGTTCTCAAGCACCAGTGTATCTCTTGCAATATTGCTGAAGATACCACGCAACCACCAAACCTCCAGCCACGCAATCACCACGCAATCACCATGCAATCACCACACCTCCTACCACACAACCACCAAACCTCCAGCCACGCCATTACCACACCTCCTACCACACAACCACCAAACCTCCAGCCACGCCATCATCACACCTCCTACCACACAACCACCAAACCTCCAGTCACACAATCACCATGCAATCACCACACCTCCTACCACACAACCACCAAACCTCCAGCCACGCCATCATCACACCTCCTAACACGCAACCACCAAACCTCCAGCCACACAATCACCATGCAATCACCACACCTCCTACCACACAACCACCAAACCTCCAGCCACGCCATCATCACACCTCCTACCACACAACCACCAAACCTCCAGCCACACAATCACCATGCAATCAGGGCCGGGCCGAGGCATAGGCTGGAGAGGCTCCAGCCTCAGGGCGCAGTGTAGGAGGGGGCACACAGTTCATTCAGCTGTCATTGCTAATTGTGTTTGAAGCAGAAAGAAATAAGAAAAGGAGATCACCACACCTCCTACCACACAACCACCAAACCTCCAGCCACGCCATCATCACACCTCCTACCACGCAACCACCAAACCTCCAGCCACACAATGACCATGCAATCACCACACCTCCTACCACACAACCACCAAACCTCCCGCCACGCCATTACCACACCTCTAGCACACAGCCACCTCATCTTCAGCCACAACTTCACCATACCTCCAGACACACAACCACTGCTCTTTCAACCATGCAATCACCACACCTCCTACCACACAACCACCACACCTCATACAACACAATCGCCACACCTCCTACCACACAGCTACCACACCTTCTTCTGTACAGCCAACACACATCCAATCACACACCGCTTTCACATAAAAATTGCAAAGTATAGTATATTTTGATGAATAGTTAGAACAAGTCAAAAATTAAAAAAAAGACCTTGTAGTTTTTGAGAAAATCAATTTTAACATTCAAAGGAAAAGTGGTTTTTAAAAGTCTATGAGTCTATGCCTATGAGAGCCGATCGCTCTCTTGTCCCCCAGGGGGACAGCTGTGCCACACGGCTGTCCCCAGTACAGCGCTGCTGCTGATCGCATCACTGTACTAACAGTAAAGACGGCGGTTTCGCCATCTAACAGTCTTCAAACAGTCGCTGCTTGGAGACTGAAGGCGGGGCGGGGCGGAGCTCAGACCCTCAAGCAGGAGATGCACGTGCACCCTGCGCGCAATCTCCTGCAGTAGCCGGCCCCAGGACCTGACGCCAATTGGCGTGCGGCGGTCCTGGGGCTGCCGCCGCAACCACGCCCATTGGCGGGGGGCGGTCTTTAAGTAGTTAAAATCAAATTTCTCGAGAACTACAAGGTCTTGTTTTTTTTTTCACTTGTTCCCACTATTGTACAGAACAATTTTGGTGAAGATAGCCTGTATGGGGGCTTTGCTATTAACCGCTAAAGTCGGCACAAAATGATTCATAATTATGCAAAATTACGAATTGATTATGCAAAACCAATTACATTTCCAAATCATTCGTAATAACGTGGGGCCGTAATTGCAAAGTTTGTCGAGGAATTTCAAATAGTCGTAATTAGCAGATTGTGATCATCACTACCTGCCATATTTTCACCATATTTCACCCACACCACTACCCAGGGGCGTCACTAGGATTGTAAGAGATCCGGGGCACATTTAGGCACTTCAGATGGAGAATGGGTGTGGCCATGCACCAGAATGTAGGTGTGGTCATGGGTGGAGCCAAATTTACATGAACTTAAAGAGAATTTGAAGTGAGAGTAAAACCCGCTTTTCACCTTATATTCTACATGGGCATGTTTGCCCCAGCTAAAACGCCGCTATCCCGCGGCAGGACGAGGGGTCTTTACCCCCAAATCCCCTCCGTGGTGCCCGGGGAGCGCTTCCTGTTGAGGCAGGGCTAATAGCCGCAGCCCTGACCCTCAGCGCGTCTATCAGCGCTGATCGCCGCCTCTCCTCGCCCCTCTCCCTCTTCCTTCACGGCGAGGGGCGGGGAGAGGCGGAGATCCGCCACTGATCGACACGCATGGAGGCAGAGCTACAGCCGAAAGCTCTGCCTCCATGAGCAGCAAAGTCTACGACCAAGTTGGTCATGGATTTTGCAGGGGGGGATTTGGGGGGTAAAGACCCCTCGTTCTGCCGCGGGATAGCGGCGTTTTAGCAGGGGCAAGCATGCTCCCGTTGAATATAAGGTGAAAAGCTAGTTTTAATCTCACTTCAGAGTCTCTTTAACAGCGGTCTAAGTAGGCCTTCCCAGCAGAATGTTGGATGAAGCCATCCTCTCCATTAAGTTTGAGGCACCACAACTCCCAGCATGCCCCCATAGAAAAACCGGGTCTAGTTAAAAATGGCGCCAGCCAAATAATGGCGCCATTTTTAGAACGATATTTTAAAACGATATTTATCGTTTTATATAAAAACTTCTCTGCACGAAATTTATCGTTTTAAAGTTAGCCCTAACTAATCCCCCGCATTCCCGACGCTCTATTCTAGCTAAATCCCCCCCTAAATCCCCGGGGGGCAATCTGGCTGGCTGGCTGCGTTTCTCGAGTGAAGCAGGGCTATCAGCTGAAGCCCTGCCCCACAGGTGCCTGTCATCGGCGGATCTCCGCCTCTCCCCGCCCCTTTCAGTCTTCTTCCTCTGAGAGGGGCGGGGGAGAGGCGGAGTTCCGCCGATGACAGACACCTGTGGGGCAGGGCTTCAGCTCATAGCCCTGTCTCACTCTGAAGCTAATACTGTCAGCAAAATCCACGACTGATAAATTCGTGGATTTTGCAGGTGGACAGTGAGGGGGGAGTTTGGGGGGGTCTACATAGTTTCATGTGGCCGTTTTCTTAGGGCTATTAGGTAATATATGTATTTAAATAGAATTAGGTTTTTACACAATGTTTCTCTTTAAAGCAATACAATTAATTCATTTGTTTAATATAAATGGATATTTAACTTAATTGACAATTGTATATTCCATTTTAATTATTTTAATTTAAAAAAAAAAAAATCAAAACCTTGAGTCTCGAACTTAAAAAGTTATGAGCCCATGCTTACTAACCCTATCATCTACCCACTACGCTATTTTTTTTTTCACTGTTAACAGAGCTAGTAATGTTTTAGTTTTTTTTTTTTACATACACATTAGTTCAATAGCGCCATCTAGCGATTACATTAAATACAGACTGTTGTAAAGATAAATTAGCTGCTGATATTAATTTAATAATACTTGTAATAGACCAATATGTATGTATTAATATATCTTTATCTCTATATCTCTCTGTGTGTGTGTGAATATCTATCTATCTATCTATCTATCTATCTATCTATCTCTCTCTCTCTCTCTCTCTCTCTCTCTATCTATCTATCTATCTATATATACAGAAAATATATATATTAATATTTATAAATATAATTTATGGAAGAAGGTTCATACATGTATTTATACATGTATTCACGTATATTTTTATCCCCTTCCCGACCGCCCACAGCCGATAGGCGGGGTGAAAGTGGTGTCTGCAACGACCACAATACGCCCTTCGTTGGCGGCTCGTTGCGTAGTAGCTGGCCGAGGATCGTGCGCTCGGATGCGCGTGCATCCGTCGGCAATAGGCTCCGCCCACCTACAATGTCAGCCCGCTGTCCGTTCTGGCGTGGGTTGTTAACTCCTTGATCGACGCATACAATGCGTATAATACGCTTTCTAATGTAAACAAAGCGTATTGTACAGGCTGCCTCCTTCCCTGGTGGTCCAAGTGACTGAGGGACCACCAGGGCAGGCTGCAGCCCCCCTATTATGCACCCAAACACACTGATCCTCCCCCCCTGCCCCCTGATCGCCCACAGCACCCCTCATACCCCCCCTGAACACCCTCTCAGACCCCTGTTTGCACCCAATTACCCCCCCTACTCACCCATCAATCACTCCCTGTCACTATCATTCAACGCTATTTTTTAGATTAGGCCCTAAACTACCCCCTGGGTGCTCCTGATCATCCCCCCTCACCCTCATATCCTCCACAGAACACCCCCTCCCCGCCCCCCCCCCCCACCAGGTGTACTGTATACATCTATTCTCCTCTATAATCACCACTTATCACCTTTAAATCACCCCCTGTCACCACCTGTCACTGCCACCCATCAGATCAGACCCTAACCTGCCCCTTATGGGCACCCTATCACTAGAGTTGGGCGAACAGTTCGGCTGTGTTAGCCGAACTGCAGCCGAACTGTTCGGGTGCCCAACCTGTCATTTATCTATGGCTCTTACTACTTCCGGGTCGCAATGACCCGGAGTAGTACGTCTGCGCTGGCCCGGCGGAGCGCGTCCTAGATCGCGCTCCCGTTGCCGGGCACTCTCTGCGCATGTGTGTGACGTCATGAGTGAGTAAGTAGTAAGTAGTAAGAGCCATAGATAAATGACAGGTTGGGCACCCGAACAGTTCGGCTGCAGTTCGGCTAACACAGCCGAACTGTTCGCCCAACTCTACCTATCACCCGCCCACACCTTTAGATCGCCCTCAGACACCCCCCTCTCCTGATCACCTCGCCAGTGCATTGCTTGCATCTATTCCCCCCCTCTTATCACCCCCTGAGACACCCTTCAATCACCTACTGTCAACACCTGTCACCACCTAGCACACATACCCATCAGATCATGCCTTATTTTGCCCCGTGTTTACTCCTGATCACTCAGCAAAACCCTGAGATCCCCTTCAGACCCCCTTCCGATCACCTACCCAGTGCATTGATTGCATCTATTCTCCTCTTTAATCACCCAAAGAGACAACCATTAATCACCTCCTGTCATATCTGTCACCCCCTAGCACTCCTATCCATCAGATCAGGCCGTAATCTTCCCCCACGGTCTTCTGATCACCCGACCAAACCCTCACCCGCCCCACCGCAGTGACAGAATTTTTTTTTTTATGATCACTGCTGGTCAGTATGACTTCATTGTGGCTGAGACCAACCGTTAGGCCACACAATATGTAACTGCCAATCCAATAAGCTACCATGCCCAGTCTTTTCGGTGGAAACCACTCCAATTTCCGAACGTAACATTTTTGTGTGCCTTCTCCTTAACATGGGTGTAGTCAAAAAAGAATGTATTGTGGTCTTATAGGTCTACGCACCCAAAACATCACATGCCCATGTTCTCTGCTACCATGTCCAGGTCACGATTTGAGAAAATCCTGCGCTTCCTGCACTTCAGTGCCAATACAACCTGTCAGTCATCTAAGAGGACACCCTGCTTATGACCGGTTCCACAACATTATGTCTCGCATAGACCACCTGTCATCAAAATTTTCAGATGCTTATACCCCAGAACAGTCATTTGGAGGCATTTGGTTTCCAGACTACTCATCAATATTTTGGCCCACTTAAATGCCATGGCAGTATAGGAACCCGTAAGTGACACAGTTTTAGAAAGAAGACACCCCAAGGTATTTCGTTCGGTGTATGGTCAGTTAATAGAAGAGTTCATTTTTTTGGCACAAGTTAGCGCAAAATGACACTTTGTGTAAAAAAAAAATATGAAAATCAATTTCCGCTAACTTGTGACAAAAAATTAACTCTTCTATTAACTTACCATACACCAAACAAAATACCTTGGGGTGTCTTCTTTCTAAAATTGTGTCACTTACGGGTTCCTATACTGCCATGGCATTTAAGTGGGCCAAAATATTGATGAGTAGTCTGGAAACCAAATGCCTCCAAATGACTGTTCTGGGGTATAAGCATCTGAAAATTTTGATGACAGGTGGTCTATGCGAGACATAATGTTGTGGAACCGGTCATAAGCAGGGTGTCCTCTTAGATGACTGACAGGTTGTATTGGCACTGAAGTGCAAGAAGCGCAGGATTTTCTCAAATCGTGACCTGGACATGGTAGCAGAGAACATGGGCATGTGATGTTTTGGGTGCGTAGACCTATAAGACCACAATACATTCTTTTTTTACTACACCCATGTTAAGGAGAAGGCACA
>NC_090646.1:671328721-671331221 GCF_040937935.1 Hyperolius riggenbachi
AAGGGGCTTTGCAATTAACCTTTAAAGTCGGCGGGGGTATATTTTCCCACGGTCAGAAGGAGAATTTACATTGAAACTTTAAAATTGATTTTCTCAAAAACTATAAGGTCTTTTTGAAAAAATGTTTTTCCTCTTATTCCCACTGTTCTTCTTAACATTTTCTGCAAGTTTGGGGTTTCTAGCTTTTAAAGCGGCTTTGCTATTAACTGCTAAAGTCGGCGGGCGCTTAATTTTCCCACGGTCAGAAGGAGTTACTTTAAAATTGATTTTCTCAAAAACTATAAGGTATTTTTGATTTTTTTTTTCCCCCTCTTGTAGTCACTGAAAGATCTCAAGTGTTAGACACCTTGAAACATCTTTTCCATCACTTTTCTGGCCAGCATAAATGTTTCTAGTTTTCAAAGTTCACCTCCCCATTGAAGTCTATTGCGGTTCGCGAACATTTATGCGAACAGAACCTTCCGTGAAGGTTCGCGAACCCCGTTCGCGAACCGAAAATCGGAGGTTCGCGACATCTCTAGATGCAATCAATGCACTGGGTAGGTGATCGGAAGGGGGTCTGAAGGGGATCTGAGGGTTTGGCTGAGTGATCAGGAGTAAACACGGGGCAAAATAAGGCATGATCTGATGGGTATGTGTGCTAGGTGGTGACAGGTGTTGACAGTAGGTGATTGAAGGGTGTCTCAGGGGGTGATAAGAGGGGGGGAATAGATGCAAGCAATGCACTGGCGAGGTGATCAGGAGGGGGGTGTCTGAGGGCGATCTAAAGGTGTGGGCGGGTGATAGGGTGCCCATAAAGGGCAGGTTAGGGTCTGATCTGATGGGTGGCAGTGACAGGTGGTGACAGGGGGTGATTCATGGGTGATTGACAGGTGATTGACAGGTGATAAGTGGTGATTATAGGGGAGAATAGATGTATACAGTACACCTGGTGGGGGGGGGGCGGGGAGGGGGTGTTCTGTGGAGGATATGAGGGTGAGGGGGGATGATCAGGAGCACTCAGGGGGTAGTTTAGGGCCTAATCTAAAAAATAGCGTTGAATGATAGTGACAGGGAGTGATTGATGGGTGAGTAGGGGGGGTAATTGGGTGCAAACAGGGGTCTGAGAGGGTGTTCAGGGGGGGGGTATAAGGGGTGCTGTGGGCGATCAGGGGGCAGGGGGGGAGGATCAGTGTGTTTGGGTGCATAATAGGGGGGCTGCAGCCTGCCCTGGTGGTCCCTCAGTTACTTGGACCACCAGGGAAGGAGGCAGCCTGTACAATACGCTTTGTTTACATTAGAAAGCGTATTATACGCATTGTATGCGTCGATCAAGGAGTTAACAACCCGCGGCCGAACGGACAGCGGCCTGACATTGTGGGTGGGCGGAGCCTATTGCCGACGGATGCACGCGCATCCGAGCGCACGATCCTCGGCCAGCTACTACGCAACGAGCCGCCAACGAAGGGCGTATTGTGGTCGTTGCAGACACCACTTTCACCCCGCCTATCGGCTGTGGGCGGTCGGGAAGGGGATAAAAATATACGTGAATACATGTATAAATACATGTATGAACCTTCTTCCATAAATTATATTTATAAATATTAATATATATATTTTCTGTATAGATAGATAGATAGATAGATAGATAGATAGATAGATATTCACACACACACACAGAGAGATATAGAGATAAAGATATATTGATACATACATATTGGTCTATTACAAGTATTATTAAATTAATATCAGCAGCTAATTTATCTTTACAACAGTCTGTATTTAATGTAATCGCTAGATGGCGCTATTGAACTAATGTGTATGTAAAAAAAAAAAGAACTAAAACATTACTAGCTCTATTAACAGTGAAAAAAAAAATAGCGTAGTGGGTAGATGATAGGGTTAGTAAGCATGGGCTCATAACTTTTTAAGTTCGAGACTCAAGGTTTAGATTTTTTTTTTTTTAATTAAAATAATTAAAATGGAATATACAATTGTCAATTAAGTTAAATATCCATTTATATTAAACAAATGAATTAATTGTATTGCTTTAAAGAGAAACATTGTGTAAAAACCTAATTTTATTTAAATACATATATTACCTAATAGCCCTAAGGAAACGTCACATGAAACTATGTAGACCCCCCCAAACTCCCCCCTCACTGTCCACCTGCAAAATCCACGAATTTATCAGTCGTGGATTTTGCTGACAGTATTAGCTTCAGAGTGAGACAGGGCTATGAGCTGAAGCCCTGCCCCACAGGTGTCTGTCATCGGCGGAACTCTGCCTCTCCCCCGCCCCTCTCAGAGGAAGAAGACTGAAAGGGGCGGGGAGAGGCGGAGATCCGCCGATGACAGGCACCTGTGGGGCAGGGCTTCAGCTGATAGCCCTGCTTCACTCGAGAAACGCAGCAAGCCAGCCAGATTGCCCCCCGGGGATTTAGGGGGGGATTTAGTTAGAATAGAGCGTCGGGAATGCGGGGGATTAGTTGGGGCTAACTTTAAAACGATAAACAAATGA